>NC_092630.1:27499450-27699450 GCF_039555335.1 Amphiura filiformis | reverse complement strand
ATAGGGTTTCTTCATCCTAATAATTCAGGAAATCACGCATTATTCGTTGTTTTAAATTTGGTCTAGGCATCGGGTGCTCTAGTATCTCATGTGAAGATATCGCGGGAGAAGTTTGTGAATTTAAAATTTGTTTCACGCAGATCAAATTTTCCCACAGCATAGGAAAATATCGTGAACTGCTCCTGCCAGAAATTGAAGCCCTATTCTAATCTGGCTCATAAATTTGGCTGGTTTACTGCATAGTCACTTTTAAATTTGCCATCAATTAAAATATATATATCTTCATAAATAAGAAGGTGATTCATAAGCAAACCCTTTTAACACTATGGAATTCATATTCTGTATTTAGAGTGGGTCTCAAAGTAAACTATTTTGAGTTACTCTGGTTTCTCTGCAATAAACGCATAAATCTTTCGCCTTTTACTAAAGATTTCCGTGCAGAGGAACAAATAGATGAGTCTATAATTATTTTTCAATGCTCTGCCAGGGCTATGACACTCACCTCATTTGCATGGCAAAATTACCCGTCTCCTCTGCAGCCAATTTGGTTTCGCTCCATCGAAATCAAGCTGGTCACGGAGGAGACTACCCTCCTTTGTGTTTGTTCATTTGTGTATGGAGAGCCCTTTTTGGAGTCTATTATGACTTAGGTGACGCTCTCAGCTAGCGTCCGACGCTGCTTTGTACTAGAAATACCTTTTTGGTGAAATCGCTATAGAGCCAATCGGGAACACGTATTCGTTTTGAAAATATAGCATTAAAATTAGTATCACCCTTATGGCCCCCGTGCAGTGGAAAACCTTAATTCTTTCATTAAAAGGAAATGAAAATTAAAAAAACACGGATCTACCTGTGCACCTATAAAATGGGCACAGCAATTTGTCTCAAATATGAATGGATTTTAAGAAACATACGGGATATGATGAACATTGACCTGACGCCATGATAGTAGGATCTATTAGTCGTTTTATATACAATGTATATACCGTATTGTCATAATACCAATATTTGTCATTATATATGATGAGTAATATTTAGCAACGTAAATGTGCAGTTCATATGCACAAACGAATACTGATCTTTACGATATTCAGGTTTTTGTACATCACATATAACATGTCACATAGGAGGTCATACGTGTTGACCTTCATCTATTGTATTTGTTCATCTGTGTATGGAGAGGATTAACGCCATTAAAACTCCATCAATATTAGGGCGTAGTTCAGTGAACTCACCGGATTGCTGTTCCAAGTACTTTGATAATACAGATAATATGTATTAATGGGTCGAGGCGATTGCATTGAAAAACCTAATAAATTATTCATAACAGTTACGTAATCAATCGATAGTGCGGACACTTTTCATTTGCAAACCACCAAAATTCGTGATCTTTTAGCGTTGGAAAAGAAACCACGTGAATAGAGTGCCCTCTCAAGAATATCAATCTCTCTGGCTCTGCCTCTGGCAGAGCTAGCAAAAGAAACAAAGACAGAATTTCCCCATATACGCGATAGAAATCATGGCAACACTGACTGCTAGGCCCATAAATAGGAGCGAAGTCACCAACTGGCCCACAGTCAGGATTATTTAGAGGAGTGGAGAAGTCGCAAAATGTTTGTGTCAGGAAACTTCCAATTATTTTAAACTTTTTATTGCCATAAATTACAACTAATGAATTACTGAAACTGATTCACCCAGTCAATCATCCCATAGGGTTTCTTCATCCTAATAATTCAGGAAATCACGCATTATTCGTTGTTTTAATTTTGGTCTAGGCATCGGGTGCTCTAGTATCTCCTGTGAAGATATCGCGGAAGAAGTTTGTGAATTTAAAATTTGTTTCACGCAGATCAAATTTTCCCACAGCATAGGAAAATATCGTGAACTGCTCCTGCCAGAAATTGGAGCCCTACTCTAATGTGGCTCATAAATTTGGCTGGTTTACTGCATAGTCACTTTTAAATTTGCCATCAATTAAAATATATATATCTTCATAAATAAGGTGATTCATAAGCAAACCCTTTTAACACTATGGAATTCATATTCTGTATTTAGAGTGGGTCTCAAAGTAAACTATTTTGAGTTACTCTGGTTTCTCTGCAATACACGCATAAATCTTTCGCCTTTTTACTAAAGATTTCCGTGCAGAGGAACAAATAGATGAGTCTATAATTATTTTTCAATGCTCTCCCTCTGGCAGAGCTAGCAAAAGAAACAAAGACAGAATCTCCCCATATACCCGATAGAAATCATGGCAATACTGACTGCTAGGCCAATAAATAGGAGCGAAGTCACCAACAGGCCCGCAGTCAGGATTATTTAGAGGGAGTGGAGAAGTCAAAAAATGTCTGTTTCAGGAAACTTCAATTATTTTAAACTTTTTATTACCATAAATTACAAATAATGAATTACTGAAACCGATTCACCCAGTCAATCATCCCATAGGGTTTCTTCATCCTAATAATTCAGGAAATCACGCATTATTCGTTGTTTTAAATTTGGTCTAGGCATCGAGTGCTCTAGTATCTCATGTGAAGATATCGCGGGAGAAGTTTGTGAATTTAAAATTTGTTTCACGCAGATCAAATTTTCCCACAGCATAGGAAAATATCGTGAACTGCTCCTGCCAGAAATTGAAGCCCTATTCTAATCTGGCTCATAAATTTGGCTGGTTTACTGCATAGTCACTTTTAAATTTGCCATCAATTAAAATATATATATCTTCATAAATAAGAAGGTGATTCATAAGCAAACCCTTTTAACACTATGGAATTCATATTCTGTATTTAGAGTGGGTCTCAAAGTAAACTATTTTGAGTTACTCTGGTTTCTCTGCAATACACGCATAAATCTTTCGCCTTTTACTAAAGATTTTCGTGCAGAGGAACAAATAGATGAGTCTATAATTATTTTTCAATGCTCTGCCTCTGGCAGAGCTAGCAAAAGAAACAAAGACAGAATTTCCCCATATACGCGATAGAAATCATGGCAACACTGACTGCTAGGCCCATAAATAGGAGCGAAGTCACCAACTGGCCCACAGTCAGGATTATTTAGAGGAGTGGAGAAGTCGCAAAAATGTTTGTGTCAGGAAACTTCCAATTATTTTAAACTTTTTATTGCCATAAATTACAACTAATGAATTACTGAAACTGATTCACCCAGTCAATCATCCCATAGGGTTTCTTCATCCTAATAATTCAGGAAATCACGCATTATTCGTTGTTTTAATTTTGGTCTAGGCATCGGGTGCTCTAGTATCTCCTGTGAAGATATCGCGGAAGAAGTTTGTGAATTTAAAATTTGTTTCACGCAGATCAAATTTTCCCACAGCATAGGAAAATATCGTGAACTGCTCCTGCCAGAAATTGGAGCCCTACTCTAATGTGGCTCATAAATTTGGCTGGTTTACTGCATAGTCACTTTTAAATTTGCCATCAATTAAAATATATATATCTTCATAAATAAGGTGATTCATAAGCAAACCCTTTTAACACTATGGAATTCATATTCTGTATTTAGAGTGGGTCTCAAAGTAAACTATTTTGAGTTACTCTGGTTTCTCTGCAATACACGCATAAATCTTTCGCCTTTTACTAAAGATTTCCGTGCAGAGGAACAAATAGATGAGTCTATAATTATTTTTCAATGCTCTGCTGGCAGAGCTAGCAAAAGAAACAAAGACAGAATCTCCCCATATACCCGATAGAAATCATGGCAACACTGACTGCTAGGCCAATAAATAGGAGCGAAGTCACCAACAGGCCCGCAGTCAGGATTATTTAGAGGGAGTGGAGAAGTCACAAAAATGTCTGTTTCAGGAAACTTCAATTATTTTAAACTTTTTATTACCATAAATTACAAATAATGAATTACTGAAACCGATTCACCCAGTCAATCATCCCATAGGGTTTCTTCATCCTAATAATTCAGGAAATCACGCATTATTCGTTGTTTTAAATTTGGTCTAGGCATCGGGTGCTCTAGTATCTCATGTGAAGATATCGCGGGAGAAGTTTGTGAATTTAAAATTTGTTTCACGCAGATCAAATTTTCCCACAGCATAGGAAAATATCGTGAACTGCTCCTGCCAGAAATTGAAGCCCTATTCTAATCTGGCTCATAAATTTGGCTGGTTTACTGCATAGTCACTTTTAAATTTGCCATCAATTAAAATATATATATCTTCATAAATAAGAAGGTGATTCATAAGCAAACCCTTTTAACACTATGGAATTCATATTCTGTATTTAGAGTGGGTCTCAAAGTAAACTATTTTGAGTTACTCTGGTTTCTCTGCAATACACGCATAAATCTTTCGCCTTTTACTAAAGATTTCCGTGCAGAGGAACAAATAGATGAGTCTATAATTATTTTTCAATGCTCTGCCAGGGCTATGACACTCACCTCATTTGCATGGCAAAATTACCCGTCTCCTCTGCAGCCAATTTGGTTTCGCTCCATCGAAATCAAGCTGGTCACGGAGGAGACTACCCTCCTTTGTGTTTGTTCATTTGTGTATGGAGAGCCCTTTTGGAGTCTATAATGACTTAGGCTACGCTCTCAGCTAGAGTCCGACGCTGCATTGTACTAGAAATACCTTTTTTGTGAAATCGCTATAGAGCCAATCGGGAACACGTATTCGTTTTGAAAATATAGCATTAAAATTAGTATCACCCTTATGGCCCCCGTGCAGTGGAAAACCTTAATTCTTTCATTAAAAGGAAATGAAAATTAAAAAAACACGGATCTACCTGTGCACCTATAAAATGGGCACAGCAATTTGTCTCAAATATGAATGGATTTTAAGAAACATACGGGATATGATGAACATTGACCTGACGCCATGATAGTAGGATCTATTAGTCGTTTTATATACAATGTATATACCGTATTGTCATAATACCAATATTTGTCATTATATATGATGAGTAATATTTAGCAACGTAAATGTGCAGTTCATATGCACAAACGAATACTGATCTTTACGATATTCAGGTTTTTGTACATCACATATAACATGTCACATAGGAGGTCATACGTGTTGACCTTCATCTATTGTATTTGTTCATCTGTGTATGGAGAGGATTAACGCCATTAAAACTCCATCAATATTAGGGCGTAGTTCAGTGAACTCACCGGATTGCTGTTCCAAGTACTTTGATAATACAGATAATATGTATTAATGGGTCGAGGCGATTGCATTGAAAAACCTAATAAATTATTCATAACAGTTACGTAATCAATCGATAGTGCGGACACTTTTCATTTGCAAACCACCAAAATTCGTGATCTTTTAGCGTTGGAAAAGAAACCACGTGAATAGAGTGCCCTCTCAAGAATATCAACTCTCTGGCTCTGCCTCTGGCAGAGCTAGCAAAAGAAACAAAGACAGAATTTCCCCATATACGCGATAGAAATCATGGCAACACTGACTGCTAGGCCCATAAATAGGAGCGAAGTCACCAACTGGCCCACAGTCAGGATTATTTAGAGGAGTGGAGAAGTCGCAAAAATGTTTGTGTCAGGAAACTTCCAATTATTTTAAACTTTTTATTGCCATAAATTACAACTAATGAATTACTGAAACTGATTCACCCAGTCAATCATCCCATAGGGTTTCTTCATCCTAATAATTCAGGAAATCACGCATTATTCGTTGTTTTAATTTTGGTCTAGGCATCGGGTGCTCTAGTATCTCCTGTGAAGATATCGCGGAAGAAGTTTGTGAATTTAAAATTTGTTTCACGCAGATCAAATTTTCCCACAGCATAGGAAAATATCGTGAACTGCTCCTGCCAGAAATTGGAGCCCTACTCTAATGTGGCTCATAAATTTGGCTGGTTTACTGCATAGTCACTTTTAAATTTGCCATCAATTAAAATATATATATCTTCATAAATAAGGTGATTCATAAGCAAACCCTTTTAACACTATGGAATTCATATTCTGTATTTAGAGTGGGTCTCAAAGTAAACTATTTTGAGTTACTCTGGTTTCTCTGCAATACACGCATAAATCTTTCGCCTTTTACTAAAGATTTCCGTGCAGAGGAACAAATAGATGAGTCTATAATTATTTTTCATTGCTCTGCCTCTGGCAGAGCTAGCAAAAGAAACAAAGACAGAATCTCCCCATATACCCGATAGAAATAATGACAATACTGACTGCTAGGCCAATAAATAGGAGCGAAGTCACCAACAGGCCCGCAGTCAGGATTATTTAGAGGGAGTGGAGAAGTCACAAAATGTCTGTTTCAGGAAACTTCAATTATTTTAAACTTTTATTACCATAAATTACAAATAATGAATTACTGAAACCGATTCACCCAGTCAATCATCCCATAGGGTTTCTTCATCCTAATAATTCAGGAAATCACGCATTATTCGTTGTTTTAAATTTGGTCTAGGCATCGAGTGCTCTAGTATCTCATGTGAAGATATCGCGGGAGAAGTTTGTGAATTTAAAATTTGTTTCACGCAGATCAAATTTTCCCACAGCATAGGAAAATATCGTGAACTGCTCCTGCCAGAAATTGAAGCCCTATTCTAATCTGGCTCATAAATTTGGCTGGTTTACTGCATAGTCACTTTTAAATTTGCCATCAATTAAAATATATATATCTTCATAAATAAGAAGGTGATTCATAAGCAAACCCTTTTAACACTATGGAATTCATATTCTGTATTTAGAGTGGGTCTCAAAGTAAACTATTTTGAGTTACTCTGGTTTCTCTGCAATACACGCATAAATCTTTCGCCTTTTACTAAAGATTTCCGTGCAGAGGAACAAATAGATGAGTCTATAATTATTTTTCAATGCTCTGCCAGGGCTATGACACTCACCTCATTTGCATGGCAAAATTACCCGTCTCCTCTGCAGCCAATTTGGTTTCGCTCCATCGAAATCAAGCTGGTCACGGAGGAGACTACCCTCCTTGTGTTTGTTCATTTGTGTATGGAGAGCCAGGAATTTACTATGATATTGGGAATTGCCTGTCACACTTGATCGCACACAAGGTCGAAGGCAATTGGTCGGACCTCATCTGCTCAGAACATATTGACCCAGGTCAGCATACCGCCATATCCTTCCCGACATGCTTAGTAGCCAAGTCCGTAGAAGAGTGGATCCAAACACTATGTACACAAATATACATTTGGCCACATTTTATTATACGATTAATACGAATTTATTAAACATGGTAACAAATATTCTCTAGCAATTCGGTTATAGATGGAACTGGTAGGCATATTATAAATTCGGGATATTAAATATCTTCCTGACCAGCCAGATCTGCGCATGGTCAAAGACGAGTATCAGACCGACGCAAACTGGCTTAGTCTCCACATCAGCCAGTTTGGCTCCGCCCCTCCACAGGGAGCGTAACCTGTGTAGGAGTCTCGGTCGGACCTGGTCGGACCTCATCTCTCCCCATCGATTGTGTCCTATAATCCCCGACATTGCCCTTATGAAGTCACATCGCCCTGGGAGAGCCCTTTTTGGAGTCTATAATGACTTAGGCTACGCTCTCAGCTAGAGTCCGACGCTGCATTGTACTAGAAATACCTTTTTTTGTGAAATCGCTATAGAGCCAATCGGGAACACGTATTCGTTTTGAAAATATAGCATTAAAATTAGTATCACCCTTATGGCCCCCGTGCAGTGGGAAACCTTAATTCTTTCATTAAAAGGAAATGAAAATTAAAAAAACACGGATCTACCTGTGCACCTATAAAATGGGCACAGCAATTTGTCTCAAATATGAATGGATTTTAAGAAACATACGGGATATGATGAACATTGACCTGACGCCATGATAGTAGGATCTATTAGTCGTTTTATATACAATGTATATACCGTATTGTCATAATACCAATATTTGTCATTATATATGATGAGTAATATTTAGCAACGTAAATGTGCAGTTCATATGCACAAACGAATACTGATCTTTATGATATTCAGGTTTTTGTACATCACATATAACATGTCACATAGGAGGTCATACGTGTTGACCTTCATCTATTGTATTTGTTCATCTGTGTATGGAGAGGATTAACGCCATTAAAACTCCATCAATATTAGGGCGTAGTTCAGTGAACTCACCGGATTGCTGTTCCAAGTACTTTGATAATACAGATAATATGTATTAATGGGTCGAGGCGATTGCATTGAAAAACCTAATAAATTATTCATAACAGTTACGTAATCAATCGATAGTGCGGACACTTTTCATTTGCAAACCACCAAAATTCGTGATCTTTTAGCGTTGGAAAAGAAACCACGTGAATAGAGTGCCCTCTCAAGAATATCAACTCTCTGGCTCTGCCTCTGGCAGAGCTAGCAAAAGAAACAAAGACAGAATTTCCCCATATACGCGATAGAAATCATGGCAACACTGACTGCTAGGCCCATAAATAGGAGCGAAGTCACCAACTGGCCCACAGTCAGGATTATTTAGAATGGAGTGGAGAAGAAGCAAAAATGTTTGTGTCAGGAAACTTCCAATTATTTTAAACTTTTTATTGCCATAAATTACAACTAATGAATTACTGAAACTGATTCACCCAGTCAATCATCCCATAGGGTTTCTTCATCCTAATAATTCAGGAAATCACGCATTATTCGTTGTTTTAATTTTGGTCTAGGCATCGGGTGCTCTAGTATCTCCTGTGAAGATATCGCGGAAGAAGTTTGTGAATTTAAAATTTGTTTCACGCAGATCAAATTTTCCCACAGCATAGGAAAATATCGTGAACTGCTCCTGCCAGAAATTGGAGCCCTACTCTAATGTGGCTCATAAATTTGGCTGGTTTACTGCATAGTCACTTTTAAATTTGGCATCAATTAAAATATATATATCTTCATAAATAAGGTGATTCATAAGCAAACCCTTTGAACACTATGGAATTCATATTCTGTATTTAGAGTGGGTCTCAAAGTAAACTATTTTGAGTTACTCTGGTTTCTCTGCAATACACGCATAAATCTTTCGCCTTTTACTAAAGATTTCCGTGCAGAGGAACAAATAGATGAGTCTATAATTATTTTTCAATGCTCTGCTGGCAGAGCTAGCAAAAGAAACAAAGACAGAATCTCCCCATATACCCGATAGAAATCATATGAGCAACACTGACTGCTAGGCCAATAAATAGGAGCGAAGTCACCAACAGGCCCGCAGTCAGGATTATTTAGAGGGAGTGGAGAAGTCACAAAATGTCTGTTTCAGGAAACTTCAATTATTTTAAACTTTTTATTACCATAAATTACAAATAATGAATTACTGAAACCGATTCACCCAGTCAATCATCCCATAGGGTTTCTTCATCCTAATAATTCAGGAAATCACGCATTATTCGTTGTTTTAAATTTGGTCTAGGCATCGGGTGCTCTAGTATCTCATGTGAAGATATCGCGGGAGAAGTTTGTGAATTTAAAATTTGTTTCACGCAGATCAAATTTTCCCACAGCATAGGAAAATATCGTGAACTGCTCCTGCCAGAAATTGAAGCCCTATTCTAATCTGGCTCATAAATTTGGCTGGTTTACTGCATAGTCACTTTTAAATTTGCCATCAATTAAAATATATATATCTTCATAAATAAGAAGGTGATTCATAAGCAAACCCTTTTAACACTATGGAATTCATATTCTGTATTTAGAGTGGGTCTCAAAGTAAACTATTTTGAGTTACTCTGGTTTCTCTGCAATACACGCATAAATCTTTCGCCTTTTACTAAAGATTTCCGTGCAGAGGAACAAATAGATGAGTCTATAATTATTTTTCAATGCTCTGCCAGGGCTATGACACTCACCTCATTTGCATGGCAAAATTACCCGTCTCCTCTGCAGCCAATTTGGTTTCGCTCCATCGAAATCAAGCTGGTCACGGAGGAGACTACCCTCCTTGTGTTTGTTCATTTGTGTATGGAGAGCCCTTTTTGGAGTCTATAATGACTTAGGCTACGCTCTCAGCTAGAGTCCGACGCTGCATTGTACTAGAAATACCTTTTTTGTGAAATCGCTATAGAGCCAATCGGGAACACGTATTCGTTTTGAAAATATAGCATTAAAATTAGTATCACCCTTATGGCCCCCGTGCAGTGGAAAACCTTAATTCTTTCATTAAAAGGAAATGAAAATTAAAAAACACGGATCTACCTGTGCACCTATAAAATGGGCACAGCAATTTGTCTCAAATATGAATGGATTTTAAGAAACATACGGGATATGATGAACATTGACCTGACGCCATGATAGTAGGATCTATTAGTCGTTTTATATACAATGTATATACCGTATTGTCATAATACCAATATTTGTCATTATATATGATGAGTAATATTTAGCAACGTAAATGTGCAGTTCATATGCACAAACGAATACTGATCTTTACGATATTCAGGTTTTTGTACATCACATATAACATGTCACATAGGAGGTCATACGTGTTGACCTTCATCTATTGTATTTGTTCATCTGTGTATGGAGAGGATTAACGCCATTAAAACTCCATCAATATTAGGGCGTAGTTCAGTGAACTCACCGGATTGCTGTTCCAAGTACTTTGATAATACAGATAATATGTATTAATGGGTCGAGGCGATTGCATTGAAAAACCTAATAAATTATTCATAACAGTTACGTAATCAATCGATAGTGCGGACACTTTTCATTTGCAAACCACCAAAATTCGTGATCTTTTAGCGTTGGAAAAGAAACCACGTGAATAGAGTGCCCTCTCAAGAATATCAACTCTCTGGCTCTGCCTCTGGCAGAGCTAGCAAAAGAAACAAAGACAGAATTTCCCCATATACGCGATAGAAATCATGGCAACACTGACTGCTAGGCCCATAAATAGGAGCGAAGTCACCAACTGGCCCACAGTCAGGACTATATTGAGGAAGTGGAGAAGTCGCAAAAATGTTTGTGTCAGGAAACTTCCAATTATTTTAAACTTTTTATTGCCATAAATTACAACTAATGAATTACTGAAACTGATTCACCCAGTCAATCATCCCATAGGGTTTCT
Organism: Amphiura filiformis; assembly: GCF_039555335.1. Taxonomy (NCBI): domain Eukaryota; kingdom Metazoa; phylum Echinodermata; class Ophiuroidea; order Amphilepidida; family Amphiuridae; genus Amphiura; species Amphiura filiformis. The sequence continues at coordinate 27,688,418 of NC_092630.1, read as the reverse complement.
TCATCCTAATAATTCAGGAAATCACGCATTATTCGTTGTTTTAATTTTGGTCTAGGCATCGGGTGCTCTAGTATCTCCTGTGAAGATATCGCGGAAGAAGTTTGTGAATTTAAAATTTGTTTCACGCAGATCAAATTTTCCCACAGCATAGGAAAATATCGTGAACTGCTCCTGCCAGAAATTGGAGCCCTACTCTAATGTGGCTCATAAATTTGGCTGGTTTACTGCATAGTCACTTTTAAATTTGCCATCAATTAAAATATATATATCTTCATAAATAAGGTGATTCATAAGCAAACCCTTTTAACACTATGGAATTCATATTCTGTATTTAGAGTGGGTCTCAAAGTAAACTATTTTGAGTTACTCTGGTTTCTCTGCAATACACGCATAAATCTTTCGCCTTTTACTAAAGATTTCCGTGCAGAGGAACAAATAGATGAGTCTATAATTATTTTTCAATGCTCTGCCTCTGGCAGAGCTAGCAAAAGAAACAAAGACAGAATCTCCCCATATACCCGATAGAAATCATGAGCAACACTGACTGCTAGGCCAATAAATAGGAGCGAAGTCACCAACAGGCCCGCAGTCAGGATTATTTAGAGGGAGTGGAGAAGTCACAAAAATGTCTGTTTCAGGAAACTTCAATTATTTTAAACTTTTTATTACCATAAATTACAAATAATGAATTACTGAAACCGATTCACCCAGTCAATCATCCCATAGGGTTTCTTCATCCTAATAATTCAGGAAATCACGCATTATTCGTTGTTTTAAATTTGGTCTAGGCATCGAGTGCTCTAGTATCTCATGTGAAGATATCGCGGGAGAAGTTTGTGAATTTAAAATTTGTTTCACGCAGATCAAATTTTCCCACAGCATAGGAAAATATCGTGAACTGCTCCTGCCAGAAATTGAAGCCCTATTCTAATCTGGCTCATAAATTTGGCTGGTTTACTGCATAGTCACTTTTAAATTTGCCATCAATTAAAATATATATATCTTCATAAATAAGAAGGTGATTCATAAGCAAACCCTTTTAACACTATGGAATTCATATTCTGTATTTAGAGTGGGTCTCAAAGTAAACTATTTTGAGTTACTCTGGTTTCTCTGCAATACACGCATAAATCTTTCGCCTTTTACTAAAGATTTCCGTGCAGAGGAACAAATAGATGAGTCTATAATTATTTTTCAATGCTCTGCCAGGGCTATGACACTCACCTCATTTGCATGGCAAAATTACCCGTCTCCTCTGCAGCCAATTTGGTTTCGCTCCATCGAAATCAAGCTGGTCACGGAGGAGACTACCCTCCTTTGTGTTTGTTCATTTGTGTATGGAGAGCCAGGGAATTTACTATGATATTGGGAATTGCCTGTCACACTTGATCGCACACAAGGTCGAAGGCAATTGGTCGGACCTCATCTGCTCAGAACATATTGACCCAGGTCAGCATACCGCCATATCCTTCCCGACATGCTTAGTAGCCAAGTCCGTAGAAGAGTGGATCCAAACACTATGTACACAAATATACATTTGGCCACATTTTATTATACGATTAATACGAATTTATTAAACATGGTAACAAATATTCTCTAGCAATTCGGTTATAGATGGAACTGGTAGGCATATTATAAATTCGGGATATTAAATATCTTCCTGACCAGCCAGATCTGCGCATGGTCAAAGACGAGTATCAGACCGACGCAAACTGGCTTAGTCTCCACATCAGCCAGTTTGGTTCCGCCCCTCCACTGGGAGCGTAACCTGTGTAGGAGTCTCGGTCGGACCTGGTCGGACCTCATCTCTCCCCATCGATTGTGTCCTATAATCCCCGACATTGCCCTTATGAAGTCACATCGCCCTGGGAGAGCCCTTTTTGGAGTCTATAATGACTTAGGCTACGCTCTCAGCTAGAGTCCGACGCTGCATTGTACTAGAAATACCTTTTTTTGTGAAATCTCTATAGAGCCAATCGGGAACACGTATTCGTTTTGAAAATATAGCATTAAAATTAGTATCACCCTTATGGCCCCCGTGCAGTGGGAAACCTTAATTCTTTCATTAAAAGGAAATGAAAATTAAAAAAACACGGATCTACCTGTGCACCTATAAAATGGGCACAGCAATTTGTCTCAAATATGAATGGATTTTAAGAAACATACGGGATATGATGAACATTGACCTGACGCCATGATAGTAGGATCTATTAGTCGTTTTATATACAATGTATATACCGTATTGTCATAATACCAATATTTGTCATTATATATGATGAGTAATATTTAGCAACGTAAATGTGCAGTTCATATGCACAAACGAATACTGATCTTTATGATATTCAGGTTTTGTACATCACATATAACATGTCACATAGGAGGTCATACGTGTTGACCTTCATCTATTGTATTTGTTCATCTGTGTATGGAGAGGATTAACGCCATTAAAACTCCATCAATATTAGGGCGTAGTTCAGTGAACTCACCGGATTGCTGTTCCAAGTACTTTGATAATACAGATAATATGTATTAATGGGTCGAGGCGATTGCATTGAAAAACCTAATAAATTATTCATAACAGTTACGTAATCAATCGATAGTGCGGACACTTTTCATTTGCAAACCACCAAAATTCGTGATCTTTTAGCGTTGGAAAAGAAACCACGTGAATAGAGTGCCCTCTCAAGAATATCAACTCTCTGGCTCTGCCTCTGGCAGAGCTAGCAAAAGAAACAAAGACAGAATTTCCCCATATACGCGATAGAAATCATGGCAACACTGACTGCTAGGCCCATAAATAGGAGCGAAGTCACCAACTGGCCCACAGTCAGGATTATTTAGAGGGAGTGGAGAAGTCGCAAAATGTTTGTGTCAGGAAACTTCCAATTATTTTAAACTTTTTATTGCCATAAATTACAACTAATGAATTACTGAAACTGATTCACCCAGTCAATCATCCCATAGGGTTTCTTCATCCTAATAATTCAGGAAATCACGCATTATTCGTTGTTTTAATTTTGGTCTAGGCATCGGGTGCTCTAGTATCTCCTGTGAAGATATCGCGGAAGAAGTTTGTGAATTTAAAATTTGTTTCACGCAGATCAAATTTTCCCACAGCATAGGAAAATATCGTGAACTGCTCCTGCCAGAAATTGGAGCCCTACTCTAATCTGGCTCATAAATTTGGCTGGTTTACTGCATAGTCACTTTTAAATTTGCCATCAATTAAAATATATATATCTTCATAAATAAGGTGATTCATAAGCAAACCCTTTTAACACTATGGAATTCATATTCTGTATTTAGAGTGGGTCTCAAAGTAAACTATTTTGAGTTACTCTGGTTTCTCTGCAATACACGCATAAATCTTTCGCCTTTTACTAAAGATTTCCGTGCAGAGGAACAAATAGATGAGTCTATAATTATTTTTCAATGCTCTGCCTCTGGCAGAGCTAGCAAAAGAAACAAATACAGAATCTCCCCATATATCCGATAGAAATCATGGCAACACTGACTGCTAGGCCAATAAATAGGAGCGAAGTCACCAACAGGCCCGCAGTCAGGATTATTTAGAGGGAGTGGAGAAGTCAAAAAATGTCTGTTTCAGGAAACTTCAATTATTTTAAACTTTTTATTACCATAAATTACAAATAATGAATTACTGAAACCAATTCACCCAGTCAATCATCCCATAGGGTTTCTTCATCCTAATAATTCAGGAATTCACGCATTATTCGTTGTTTTAATTTTGGTCTAGGCATCGGGTGCTCTAGTATCTCCTGTGAAGATATCGCGGGAGAAGTTTGTGAATTTAAAATTTGTTTCACGCAGATCAAATTTTCCCACAGCATAGCAAAATATCGTGAACTGCTCCTGCTAGAAATTGAAGCCCTATTCTAATCTGGCTCATAAATTTGGCTGGTTTACTGCATAGTCACTTTTAAATTTGCCATCAGTTAAAATATATATATCTTCATAAATAAGAAGGTGATTCATAAGCAAACCCTTTTAACACTATGGAATTCATATTCTGTATTTAGAGTGGGTCTCAAAGTAAACTATTTTGAGTTACTCTGGTTTCTCTGCAATACACGCATAAATCTTTCGCCTTTTACTAAAGATTTCCGTGCAGAGGAACAAATAGATGAGTCTATAATTATTTTTCAGAGCTAGCAAAAGAAACAAAGACAGAATTTCCCCATATACGCGATAGAAATCATGGCAACACTGACTGCTAGGCCCATAAATAGGAGCGAAGTCACCAACTGGCCCACAGTCAGGATTATTTAGAGGAGTGGAGAAGTCGCAAAAATGTTTGTGTCAGGAAACTTCCAATTATTTTAAACTTTTATTGCCATAAATTACAACTAATGAATTACTGACACTGATTCACCCAGTCAATCATCCCATAGGGTTTCTTCATCCTAATAATTCAGGAAATCACGCATTATTCGTTGTTTTAATTTTGGTCTAGGCATCGGGTGCTCTAGTATCTCCTGTGAAGATATCACGGGAGAAGTTTGTGAATTTAAAATTTATTTCACGCAGATCAAATTTTCCCACAGCATAGGAAAATATCGTGAACTGCTCCTGCCAGAAATTGGAGCCCTACTCTAATCTGGCTCATAAATTTGACTGGTTTACTGCATAGTCACTTTTAAATTTGCCATCAATTAAAATATATATATCTTCATAAATAAGGTGATTCATAAGCAAACCCTTTTAACACTATGGAATTCATATTCTGTATTTAGAGTGGGTCTCAAAGTAAACTATTTTGAGTTACTCTGGTTTCTCTGCAATACACGCATAAATCTTTCGCCTTTTACTAAAGATTTCCGTGCAGAGGAACAAATAGATGAGTCTATAATTATTTTTCAATGCTCTGCCTCTGGCAGAGCTAGCAAAAGAAACAAAGACAGAATCTCCCCATATACCCGATAGAAATCATGGCAACACTGACTGCTAGGCCAATAAATAGGAGCGAAGTCACCAACAGGCCCGCAGTCAGGATTATTTAGAGAGAGTGGAGAAGTCACAAAAATGTCTGTTTCAGGAAACTTCAATTATTTTAAACTTTTTATTACCATAAATTACAAATAATGAATTACTGAAACCGATTCACCCAGTCAATCATCCCATAGGGTTTCTTCATCCTAATAATTCAGGAAATCACGCATTATTCGTTGTTTTAAATTTGGTCTAGGCATCGGGTGCTCTAGTATCTCATGTGAAGATATCGCGGGAGAAGTTTGTGAATTTAAAATTTGTTTCACGCAGATCAAATTTTCCCACAGCATAGGAAAATATCGTGAACTGCTCCTGCCAGAAATTGAAGCCCTATTCTAATCTGGCTCATAAATTTGGCTGGTTTACTGCATAGTCACTTTTAAATTTGCCATCAATTAAAATATATATATCTTCATAAATAAGAAGGTGATTCATAAGCAAACCCTTTTAACACTATGGAATTCATATTCTGTATTTAGAGTGGGTCTCAAAGTAAACTATTTTGAGTTACTCTGGTTTCTCTGCAATACACGCATAAATCTTTCGCCTTTTACTAAAGATTTCCGTGCAGAGGAACAAATAGATGAGTCTATAATTATTTTTCAATGCTCTGCCTCTGGCAGAGCTAGCAAAAGAAACAAAGACAGAATTTCCCCATATACGCGATAGAAATCATGGCAACACTGACTGCTAGGCCCATAAATAGGAGCGAAGTCACCAACTGGCCCACAGTCAGGATTATTTAGAGGAGTGGAGAAGTCGCAAAAATGTTTGTGTCAGGAAACTTCCAATTATTTTAAACTTTTTATTGCCATAAATTACAACTAATGAATTACTGAAACTGATTCACCCAGTCAATCATCCCATAGGGTTTCTTCATCCTAATAATTCAGGAAATCACGCATTATTCGTTGTTTTAATTTTGGTCTAGGCATCGGGTGCTCTAGTATCTCCTGTGAAGATATCGCGGAAGAAGTTTGTGAATTTAAAATTTGTTTCACGCAGATCAAATTTTCCCACAGCATAGGAAAATATCGTGAACTGCTCCTGCCAGAAATTGGAGCCCTACTCTAATGTGGCTCATAAATTTGGCTGGTTTACTGCATAGTCACTTTTAAATTTGCCATCAATTAAAATATATATATCTTCATAAATAAGGTGATTCATAAGCAAACCCTTTTAACACTATGGAATTCATATTCTGTATTTAGAGTGGGTCTCAAAGTAAACTATTTTGAGTTACTCTGGTTTCTCTGCAATACACGCATAAATCTTTCGCCTTTACTAAAGATTTCCGTGCAGAGGAACAAATAGATGAGTCTATAATTATTTTTCAATGCTCTGCCTCTGGCAGAGCTAGCAAAAGAAACAAAGACAGAATCTCCCCATATACCCGATAGAAATCATGGCAATACTGACTGCTAGGCCAATAAATAGGAGCAGAAGTCACCAACAGGCCCGCAGTCAGGATTATTTAGAGGAGTGGAGAAGTCACAAAAATGTCTGTTTCAGGAAACTTCAATTATTTTAAACTTTTTATTACCATAAATTACAAATAATGAATTACTGAAACCGATTCACCCAGTCAATCATCCCATAGGGTTTCTTCATCCTAATAATTCAGGAAATCACGCATTATTCGTTGTTTTAATTTTGGTCTAGGCATCGGGTGCTCTAGTATCTCCTGTGAAGATATCGCGGGAGAAGTTTGTGAATTTAAAATTTGTTTCACGCAGATCAAATTTTCCCACAGCATAGGAAAATATCGTGAACTGCTCCTGCCAGAAATTGGAGCCCTACTCTAATCTGGCTCATAAATTTGGCTGGTTTACTGCATAGTCACTTTTAAATTTGCCATCAATTAAAATATATATATCTTCATAAATAAGAGGGTGATTCATAAGCAAACCCTTTTAACACTATGGAATTCATATTCTGTATTTAGAGTAGGTCTCAAAGTAAACTATTTGAGTTACTCTGGTTTCTCTGCAATACACGCATAAATCTTTCGCCTTTTACTAAAGATTTCCGTGCAGAGGAACAAATAGATGAGTCTATAATTATTTTTCAATGCTCTGCCTCTGGCAGAGCTAGCAAAAGAAACAAAGACAGAATCTCCCCATATACCCGATAGAAATCATGGCAACACTGACTGCTAGGCCAATAAATAGGAGCGAAGTCACCAACAGGCCCGCAGTCAGGATTATTTAGAGGGAGTGGAGAAGTCACAAAAATGTCTGTTTCAGGAAACTTCAATTATTTTAAACTTTTATTACCATAAATTACAAATAATGAATTACTGAAACCGATTCACCCAGTCAATCATCCCATAGGGTTTCTTCATCCTAATAATTCAGGAAATCACGCATTATTCGTTGTTTTAAATTTGGTCTAGGCATCGGGTGCTCTAGTATCTCATGTGAAGATATCGCGGGAGAAGTTTGTGAATTTAAAATTTGTTTCACGCAGATCAAATTTTCCCACAGCATAGGAAAATATCGTGAACTGCTCCTGCCAGAAATTGAAGCCCTATTCTAATCTGGCTCATAAATTTGGCTGGTTTACTGCATAGTCACTTTTAAATTTGCCATCAATTAAAATATATATATCTTCATAAATAAGAAGGTGATTCATAAGCAAACCCTTTTAACACTATGGAATTCATATTCTGTATTTAGAGTGGGTCTCAAAGTAAACTATTTTGAGTTACTCTGGTTTCTCTGCAATACACGCATAAATCTTTCGCCTTTTACTAAAGATTTCCGTGCAGAGGAACAAATAGATGAGTCTATAATTATTTTTCAATGCTCTGCCTCTGGCAGAGCTAGCAAAAGAAACAAAGACAGAATTTCCCCATATACGCGATAGAAATCATGGCAACACTGACTGCTAGGCCCATAAATAGGAGCGAAGTCACCAACTGGCCCACAGTCAGGATTATTTAGAGGAGTGGAGAAGTCGCAAAAATGTTTGTGTCAGGAAACTTCCAATTATTTTAAACTTTTATTGCCATAAATTACAACTAATGAATTACTGAAACCGATTCACCCAGTCAATCATCCCATAGGGTTTCTTCATCCTAATAATTCAGGAAATCACGCATTATTCGTTGTTTTAATTTTGGTCTAGGCATCGGGTGCTCTAGTATCTCCTGTGAAGATATCGCGGAAGAAGTTTGTAAATTTAAAATTTGTTTCACGCAGATCAAATTTTCCCACAGCATAGGAAAATATCGTGAACTGCTCCTGCCAGAAATTGGAGCCCTACTCTAATGTGGCTCATAAATTTGGCTGGTTTACTGCATAGTCACTTTTAAATTTGCCATCAATTAAAATATATATATCTTCATAAATAAGGTGATTCATAAGCAAACCCTTTTAACACTATGGAATTCATATTCTGTATTTAGAGTGGGTCTCAAAGTAAACTATTTTGAGTTACTCTGGTTTCTCTGCAATACACGCATAAATCTTTCGCCTTTTACTAAAGATTTCCGTGCAGAGGAACAAATAGGTGAGTCTATAATTATGTTTCAATGCTCTGCCTCTGGCAGAGCTAGCAAAAGAAACAAAGACAGAATCTCCCCATATACCCGATAGAAATCATGGCAATACTGACTGCTAGGCCAATAAATAGGAGCGAAGTCACCAACAGGCCCGCAGTCAGGATTATTTAGAGGGAGTGGAGAAGTCACAAAAATGTCTGTTTCAGGAAACTTCAATTATTTTAAACTTTTATTACCATAAATTACAAATAATGAATTACTGAAACCGATTCACCCAGTCAATCATCCCATAGGGTTTCTTCATCCTAATAATTCAGGAAATCACGCATTATTCGTTGTTTTAATTTTGGTCTAGGCATCGGGTGCTCTAGTATCTCCTGTGAAGATATCGCGGGAGAAGTTTGTGAATTTAAAATTTGTTTCACGCAGATCAAATTTTCCCACAGCATATCGTGAACTGCTCCTGCCAGAAATTGGAGCCCTACTCTAATCTTGCTCATCAATTTGGCTGGTTTACTGCATAGTCACTTTTAAATTTGCCATCAATTAAAATATATATATCTTCATAAATAAGAAGGTGATTCATAAGCAAACCCTTTTAACACTATGGAATTCATATTCTGTATTTAGAGTGGGTCTCAAAGTAAACTATTTTGAGTTACTCTGGTTTCTCTGCAATACACGCATAAATCTTTCGCCTTTTACTAAAGATTTCCGTGCAGAGGAACAAATAGATGAGTCTATAATTATTTTTTCAATGCTCTGCCTCTGGCAGAAACTAGCAAAAGAAACAAAGACAGAATTTCCCCATATACGCGATAGAAATCATGGCAACACTGACTGCTAGGCCCATAAATAGGAGCGAAGGCACCAACTGGCCCGCAGTCAGGATTATTTAGAGGGAGTGGAGAAGTCGCAAAAATGTTTGTGTCAGGAAACTTCCAATTATTTTAAACTTTTTATTGCCATAAATTACAACTAATGAATTACTGAAACCGATTCACCCAGTCAATCATCCCATAGGGTTTCTTCATCCTAATAATTCAGGAAATCACGCATTATTCGTTGTTTTAATTTTGGTCTAAGCATCAGGTGCTCTAGTATCTCCTGTGAAGATATCGCGGGAGAAGTTTGTGAATTTAAAATTGGTTTCACGCAGATCAAATTTTCCCACAGCATAGGAAAATATCGTGAACTGCTCCTGCCAGAAATTGGAGCCCTACTCTAATCTGGCTCATAAATTTGGCTGGTTTACTGCATAGTCACTTTTAAATTTGCCATCAATTAAAATATATCTTCATAAATAAGAAGGTGATTCATAAGCAAACCCTTTTAACACTATGGAATTCATATTCTGTATTTAGAGTGGGTCTCAAAGTAAACTATTTTGAGTTACTCTGGTTTCTCTGCAATACACGCATAAATCTTTCGCCTTTTACTAAAGATTTCCGTGCAGAGGAACAAATAGATGAGTCTATAATTATTTTTCAATACTCTGCCTCTGGCAGAGCTAGCAAAAGAAACAAAGACAGAATTTCCCCATACATCCGATAGAAATCATGGCAACACTGACTATGCTAGGCCCATAAATAGGAACGAAGTCACCAACAGGCCCGCAGTCAGGATTATTTAGAGGGAGGAGGAAGTCACAAAATGTCTGTTTCAGGAAACTTCAATTATTTTAACTTTTCATGCCTATTATACGATCAGGGTTGGGGTTAACCGAGAGGTCTCAAGTAGGGGCCTTTATCATGTCTATATTCATCGAGTGCTTCCAACATTTTAATTCGCGTTCAGGGTTGTTTTCACAAGTTTTACTGACGATAATGCACAAGACGACCAGCAACATTCAGACCTACATGTATTGAATTGACAATGTTCAGAAATTTGTCTACCAATCAGACATTAAACTTGCAGCCAATTATTAAATACTCAAATTTATGATGAAAACTGATCGTTGTTTTGTAATTTACAAACAATGAAATAATGAAACTGTTAGTGATTCACAACCAAGCAATCAACCCATAGGGTTTCTTCATTCAATAATTCAGGAAATCACGCATTATTCGTTGTTTTAATTTTGGTCTAGGTATCGGGTACTCTGGTATCTCCTGTGAAGATATCGCGGGAGAAGTTTGTGAATTTAAAATTTGTTTCACGCAGATCAAATTTTCCCACAGCATAGGAAAATATCGTGAACTGCTCCTGCCAGAAATTGGAGCCCTACTCTAATCTGGCTCATAAATTTGGCTGGTTTACTGCATAGTCACTTTTAAATTTGCCTTCAATTAAAATATATATCTTTATAAATAAGAAGGTGAATCATAAGCAAACCCTTTTAACACTATGGAATTCATATTCTGTATTTAGAGTGGGTCTCAAAGTAAACTATTTTGAGTTACTCTGGTTTCTCTGCAATACACGCATAAATCTTTCGCCTTTTACTAAAGATTTCCGTGCAGAGGAACAAATAGATAAATTATTTTTCAATGCTCTGCCTCTGGCAAAGCTAGCAAAAAAACAAAGACAGAATTTCCCCATATACGCGATAGAAATCATGGCAACACTGACTGCTAGGCCCATAAATAGGAGCGAAGTCACCAACTGGCCCGCAGTCAGGATTATTTAGAGGGAGTGGAGAAGTCGCAAAAATGTTTGTGTCAGGAAACTTCCAATTATTTTAAACTTTTTATTGCCATAAATTACAACTAATGAATTACTGAAACCGATTCACCCAGTCAATCATCCCATAGGGTTTCTTCATCCTAATAATTCAGGAAATCACGCATTATTCGTTGTTTTAATTTTGGTCTAAGCATCAGGTGCTCTAGTATCTCCTGTGAAGATATCGCGGGAGAAGTTTGTGAATTTAAAATTTGTTTCACGCAGATCAAATTTTCCCACAGCATAGGAAAATATCGTGAACTGCTCCTGCCAGAAATTGGAGCCCTACTCTAATCTGGCTCATAAATTTGGCTGGTTTACTGCATAGTCACTTTTAAATTTGCCATCAATTAAAATATATCTTCATAAATAAGAAGGTGATTCATAAGCAAACCCTTTTAACACTATGGAATTCATATTCTGTATTTAGAGTGGGTCTCAAAGTAAACTATTTTGAGTTACTCTGGTTTCTCTGCAATACACGCATAAATCTTTCGCCTTTTACTAAAGATTTCCGTGCAGAGGAACAAATAGATGAGTCTATAATTATTTTTCAATGCTCTGCCTCTGGCAAGCTAGCAAAAGAAACAAAGACAGAATCTCCCCATATACCCGATAGAAATCATGGCAATACTGACTGCTAGGCCAATAAATAGGAGCAGAAGTCACCAACAGGCCCGCAGTCAGGATTATTTAGAGGAGTGGAGAAGTCACAAAATGTCTGTTTCAGGAAACTTCAATTATTTTAAACTTTTATTACCATAAATTACAAATAATGAATTACTGAAACCGATTCACCCATCAATCATCCCATAGGGTTTCTTCATCCTAATAATTCAGGAAATCACGCATTATTCGTTGTTTTAATTTTGGTCTAGGCATCAGGTGCTCTAGTATCTCCTGTGAAGATATCGCGGGAGAAGTTTGTGAATTTAAAATTTGTTTCACGCAGATCAAATTTTCCCACAGCATAGGAAAATATCGTGAACTGCTCCTGCCAGAAATTGGAGCCCTACTCTAATCTGGCTCATAAATTTGGCTGGTTTACTGCATAGTCACTTTTAAATTTGCCATCAATTAAAATATATATATCTTCATAAATAAGAGGGTGATTCATAAGCAAACCCTTTTAACACTATGGAATTCATATTCTGTATTTAGAGTAGGTCTCAAAGTAAACTATTTGAGTTACTCTGGTTTCTCTGCAATACACGCATAAATCTTTCGCCTTTTACTAAAGATTTCCGTGCAGAGGAACAAATAGATGAGTCTATAATTATTTTTCAATGCTCTGCCTCTGGCAAACTAGCAAAAAAAACAAAGACAGAATCTCCCCATATACCCGATAGAAATCATGGCAACACTGACTGCTAGGCCAATAAATAGGAGCAAGAAGTCACCAACAGGCCCGCAGTCAGGATTATTTAGAGGAGTGGAGAAGTCACAAAAATGTCTGTTTCAGGAAACTTCAATTATTTTAAACTTTTTATTACCATAAATTACAAATAATGAATTACTGAAACCGATTCACCCAGTCAATCATCCCATAGGGTTTCTTCATCCTAATAATTCAGGAAATCACGCATTATTCGTTGTTTTAAATTTGGTCTAGGCATCAGGTGCTCTAGTATCTCATGTGAAGATATCGCGGGAGAAGTTTGTGAATTTAAAATTTGTTTCACGCAGATCAAATTTTCCCACAGCATAGGAAAATATCGTGAACTGCTCCTGCCAGAAATTGAAGCCCTATTCTAATCTGGCTCATAAATTTGGCTGGTTTACTGCATAGTCACTTTTAAATTTGCCATCAATTAAAATATATATATCTTCATAAATAAGAAGGTGATTCATAAGCAAACCCTTTTAACACTATGGAATTCATATTCTGTATTTAGAGTGGGTCTCAAAGTAAACTATTTTGAGTTACTCTGGTTTCTCTGCAATACACGCATAAATCTTTCGCCTTTTACTAAAGATTTCCGTGCAGAGGAACAAATAGATGAGTCTATAATTATTTTTCAATGCTCTGCCTCTGGCAGAACTAGCAAAAAAACAAAGACAGAATTTCCCCATATACGCGATAGAAATCATGGCAACACTGACTGCTAGGCCCATAAATAGGAGCAGAAGTCACCAACTGGCCCACAGTCAGGATTATTTAGAGGGAGTGGAGAAGTCGCAAAAATGTTTGTGTCAGGAAACTTCCAATTATTTTAAACTTTTTATTACCATAAATTACAAATAATGAATTACTGAAACCGATTCACCCAGTCAATCATCCCATAGGGTTTCTTCATCCTAATAATTCAGTAAATCACGCATGCGTCGTTGTTTTAATTTTGGTCTGGGAATCGGGTGCTCTAGTATCTCCGGTGAAGATATCGCGGGAGAAGTTTGTGAATTTAAAATTCGTTTCACGCAGATCAAATTTTCCCACAGCATATCGTGAACTGCTCCTGCCAGAAATTGGAGCCCTACTCTAATCTTGCTCATCAATTTGGCTGGTTTACTGCATAGTCACTTTTAAATTTGCCATCAATTAAAATATATATATCTTCATAAATAAGAAGGTGATTCATAAGCAAACCCTTTTAACACTATGGAATTCATATTCTGTATTTAGAGTGGGTCTCAAAGTAAACTATTTTGAGTTACTCTGGTTTCTCTGCAATACACGCATAAATCTTTCGCCTTTTACTAAAGATTTCCGTGCAGAGGAACAAATAGATGAGTCTATAATTATTTTTCAATGCTCTGCCTCTGGCAGAGCTAGCAAAAGAAACAAAGACAGAATTTCCCCATATACGCGATAGAAATCATGGCAACACTGACTGCTAGGCCCATAAATAGGAGCGAAGTCACCAACTGGCCCGCAGTCAGGATTATTTAGAGGAGTGGAGAAGTCGCAAAAATGTTTGTGTCAGGAAACTTCCAATTATTTTAAACTTTTTATTGCCATAAATTACAACTAATGAATTACTGAAACCGATTCACCCAGTCAATCATCCCATAGGGTTTCTTCATCCTAATAATTCAGGAAATCACGCATTATTCGTTGTTTTAATTTTGGTCTAGGCATCAGGTGCTCTAGTATCTCCTGTGAAGATATCGCGGGAGAAGTTTGTGAATTTAAAATTTGTTTCACGCAGATCAAATTTTCCCACAGCATATCGTGAACTGCTCCTGCCAGAAATTGGAGCCCTACTCTAATCTTGCTCATCAATTTGGCTGGTTTACTGCATAGTCACTTTTAAATTTGCCATCAATTAAAATATATATATCTTCATAAATAAGAAGGTGATTCATAAGCAAACCCTTTTAACACTATGGAATTCATATTCTGTATTTAGAGTGGGTCTCAAAGTAAACTATTTTGAGTTACTCTGGTTTCTCTGCAATACATGCATAAATCTTTCGCCTTTTACTAAAGATTTCCGTGCAGAGGAACAAATAGATGAGTCTATAATTATTTTTCAATGCTCTGCCTCTGGCAAGCTAGCAAAAGAAACAAAGACAGAATTTCCCCATAGACGCGATAGAAATCATGGCAACACTGACTGCTAGGCCCATAAATAGGAGCGAAGTCACCAACTGGCCCGCAGTCAGGATTATTTAGAGGAGTGGAGAAGTCGCAAAAATGTTTGTGTCAGGAAACTTCCAATTATTTTAAACTTTTTATTGCCATAAATTACAACTAATGAATTACTGAAACCGATTCACCCAGTCAATCATCCCATAGGGTTTCTTCATCCTAATAATTCAGGAAATCACGCATTATTCGTTGTTTTAATTTTGGTCTAAGCATCGGGTGCTCTAGTATCTCCTGTGAAGATATCGCGGGAGAAGTTTGTGAATTTAAAATTGGTTTCACGCAGATCAAATTTTCCCACAGCATAGGAAAATATCGTGAACTGCTCCTGCCAGAAATTGGAGCCCTACTCTAATCTGGCTCATAAATTTGGCTGGTTTACTGCATAGTCACTTTTAAATTTGCCATCAATTAAAATATATCTTCATAAATAAGAAGGTGATTCATAAGCAAACCCTTTTAACACTATGGAATTCATATTCTGTATTTAGAGTGGGTCTCAAAGTAAACTATTTTGAGTTACTCTGGTTTCTCTGCAATACACGCATAAATCTTTCGCCTTTTACTAAAGATTTCCGTGCAGAGGAACAAATAGATGAGTCTATAATTATTTTTCAATACACTGCCTCTGGCAAAGCTAGCAAAAGAAACAAAGACAGAATTTCCCCATACATCCGATAGAAATCATGGCAACACTGACTATGCTAGGCCCATAAATAGGAACGAAGTCACCAACAGGCCCGCAGTCAGGATTATTTAGAGGGAGGGAGGAAGTCACAAAAATGTCTGTTTCAGGAAACTTCAATTATTTTAACTTTTCATTGCCTATTATACGATCAGGGTTGGGGTTAACCGAGAGGTCTCAAGTAGGGGCCTTTATCATGTCTATATTCATCGAGTGCTTCCAACATTTTAATTCGCGTTCAGGGTTGTTTTCACAAGTTTTACTGACGATAATGCACAAGACGACCAGCAACATTCAGACCTACATGTATTGAATTGACAATGTTCAGAAATTTGTCTACCAATCAGACATTAAACTTGCAGCCAATTATTAAATACTCAAATTTATGATGAAAACTGATCGTTGTTTTGTAATTTACAAACAATGAAATAATGAAACTGTTAGTGATTCACAACCAAGCAATCAACCCATAGGGTTTCTTCATTCAATAATTCAGGAAATCACGCATTATTCGTTGTTTTAATTTTGGTCTAGGTATCGGGTACTCTGGTATCTCCTGTGAAGATATCGCGGGAGAAGTTTGTGAATTTAAAATTTGTTTCACGCAGATCAAATTTTCCCACAGCATAGGAAAATATCGTGAACTGCTCCTGCCAGAAATTGGAGCCCTACTCTAATCTGGCTCATAAATTTGGCTGGTTTACTGCATAGTCACTTTTAAATTTGCCTTCAATTAAAATATATATCTTTATAAATAAGAAGGTGAATCATAAGCAAACCCTTTTAACACTATGGAATTCATATTCTGTATTTAGAGTGGGTCTCAAAGTAAACTATTTTGAGTTACTCTGGTTTCTCTGCAATACACGCATAAATCTTTCGCCTTTTACTAAAGATTTCCGTGCAGAGGAACAAATAGATAAATTATTTTTCAATGCTCTGCCTCTGGCAGAACTAGCAAAAAAACAAAGACAGAATTTCCCCATATACGCGATAGAAATCATGGCAACACTGACTGCTAGGCCCATAAATAGGAGCGAAGTCACCAACTGGCCCGCAGTCAGGATTATGTAGCGGGCGTGGAGAAGTCGCAAAAATGTTTGTGTCAGGAAACTTCCAATTATTTTAAACTTTTTATTGCCATAAATTACAACTAATGAATTACTGAAACCGATTCACCCAGTCAATCATCCCATAGGGTTTCTTCATCCTAATAATTCAGGAAATCACGCATTATTCGTTGTTTTAATTTTGGTCTAAGCATCAGGTGCTCTAGTATCTCCTGTGAAGATATCGCGGGAGAAGTTTGTGAATTTAAAATTTGTTTCACGCAGATCAAATTTTCCCACAGCATAGGAAAATATCGTGAACTGCTCCTGCCAGAAATTGGAGCCCTACTCTAATCTGGCTCATAAATTTGGCTGGTTTACTGCATAGTCACTTTTAAATTTGCCATCAATTAAAATATATCTTCATAAATAAGAAGGTGATTCATAAGCAAACCCTTTTAACACTATGGAATTCATATTCTGTATTTAGAGTGGGTCTCAAAGTAAACTATTTTGAGTTACTCTGGTTTCTCTGCAATACACGCATAAATCTTTCGCCTTTTACTAAAGATTTCCGTGCAGAGGAACAAATAGATGAGTCTATATTAAATTATTTTTCAATACTCTGCCTCTGGCAGAGCTAGCAAAAGAAACAAAGACAGAATTTCCCCATACATCCGATAGAAATCATGGCAACACTGACTATGCTTGGCCCATAAATAGGAACGAAGTCACCAACAGGCCCGCAGTCAGGATTATTTAGAGGGAGGGAGGAAGAGAGGTCTCAAGTAGGGGCCTTTATCATGTCTATATTCATCGAGTGCTTCCAACATTTTAATTCGCGTTCAGGGTTGTTTTCACAAGTTTTACTGACGATAATGCACAAGACGACCAGCAACATTCAGACCTACATGTATTGAATTGACAATGTTCAGAAATTTGTCTACCAATCAGACATTAAACTTGCAGCCAATTATTAAATACTCAAATTTATGATGAAAACTGATCGTTGTTTTGTAATTTACAAACAATGAAATAATGAAACTGTTAGTGATTCACAACCAAGCAATCAACCCATAGGGTTTCTTCATTCCAATAATTCAGGAAATCACGCATTATTCGTTGTTTTAATTTTGGTCTAGGTATCGGGTACTCTGGTATCTCCTGTGAAGATATCGCGGGAGAAGTTTGTGAATTTAAAATTTGTTTCACGCAGATCAAATTTTCCCACAGCATAGGAAAATATCGTGAACTGCTCCTGCCAGAAATTGGTGCCCTACTCTAATCTGGCTCATAAATTTGGCTGGTTTACTGCATAGTCACTTTTAAATTTGCCTTCAATTAAAATATATATCTTTATAAATAAGAAGGTGAATCATAAGCAAACCCTTTTAACACTATGGAATTCATATTCTGTATTTAGAGTGGGTCTCAAAGTAAACTATTTTGAGTTACTCTGGTTTCTCTGCAATACACGCATAAATCTTTCGCCTTTTACTAAAGATTTCCGTGCAGAGGAACAAATAGATAAATTATTTTTCAATGCTCTGCCTCTGGCAGAGCTAGCAAAAGAAACAAAGACAGAATTTCCCCATATACGCGATAGAAATCATGGCAACACTGACTGCTAGGCCCATAAATAGGAGCGAAGTCACCAACTGGCCCGCAGTCAGGATTATTTAGAGGAGTGGAGAAGTCGCAAAAATGTTTGTGTCAGGAAACTTCCAATTATTTTAAACTTTTATTGCCATAAATTACAACTAATGAATTACTGAAACTGATTCACCCAGTCAATCATCCCATAGGGTTTCTTCATCCTAATAATTCAGGAAATCACGCATTATTCGTTGTTTTAATTTTGGTCTAGGCATCGGGTGCTCTAGTATCTCCTGTGAAGATATCGCGGGAGAAGTTTGTGAATTTAAAATTTGTTTCACGCAGATCAAATTTTCCCACAGCATAGGAAAATATCGTGAACTGCTCCTGCCAGAAATTGGAGCCCTACTCTAATCTGGCTCCTAAATTTGGCTGGTTTACTGCATAGTCACTTTTAAATTTGCCATCAATTAAAATATATATATCTTCATAAATAAGAAGGTGATTCATAAGCAAACCCTTTTAACACTATGGAATTCATATTCTGTATTTAGAGTGGGTCTCAAAGTAAACTATTTTGAGTTACTCTGGTTTCTCTGCAATACACGCATAAATCTTTCGCCTTTTACTAAAGATTTCCGTGCAGAGGAACAAATAGATGAGTCTATAATTATTTTTCAATGCTCTGCCTCTGGCAGAGCTAGCAAAAGAAACAAAGACAGAATTTCCCCATATACGCGATAGAAATCATGGCAACACTGACTGCTAGGCCCATAAATAGGAGCGAAGTCACCAACTGGCCCGCAGTCAGGATTATTTAGAGGGAGTGGAGAAGTCGCAAAAATGTTTGTGTCAGGAAACTTCCAATTATTTTAAACTTTTTATTGCCATAAATTACAACTAATGAATTACTGAAACTGATTCAGCCAGTCAATCATCCCATAGGGTTTCTTCATCCTAATAATTCAGGAAATCACGCATTATTCGTTGTTTTAATTTTGGTCTAGGCATCGGGTGCTCTAGTATCTCCTGTGAAGATATCGCGGGAGAAGTTTGTGAATTTAAAATTTGTTTCACGCAGATCAAATTTTCCCACAGCATAGGAAAATATCGTGAACTGCTCCTGCCAGAAATTGGAGCCCTACTCTAATCTGGCTCCTAAATTTGGCTGGTTTACTGCATAGTCACTTTTAAATTTGCCATCAATTAAAATATATATATCTTCATAAATAAGAAGGTGATTCATAAGCAAACCCTTTTAACACTATGGAATTCATATTCTGTATTTAGAGTGGGTCTCAAAGTAAACTATTTTGAGTTACTCTGGTTTCTCTGCAATACACGCATAAATCTTTCGCCTTTTACTAAAGATTTCCGTGCAGAGGAACAAATAGATGAGTCTATAATTATTTTTCAATGCTCTGCCTCTGGCAAACTAGCAAAAGAAACAAAGACAGAATTTCCCCATATACGCGATAGAAATCATGGCAACACTGACTGCTAGGCCAATAAATAGGAGCGAAGTCACCAACAGGCCCGCAGTCAGGATTATTTTAGGGAGTGGAGAAGTCACAAAATGTCTGTTTCAGGAAACTTCAATTATAATTTTAAACTTTTTATTACCATAAATTACAAATAATGAATTACTGAAACC
This sequence comes from Amphiura filiformis, assembly GCF_039555335.1. Taxonomy (NCBI): domain Eukaryota; kingdom Metazoa; phylum Echinodermata; class Ophiuroidea; order Amphilepidida; family Amphiuridae; genus Amphiura; species Amphiura filiformis. Next base: position 27,668,666 of record NC_092630.1, on the reverse strand, counting down.
GATTCACCCAGTCAATCATCCCATAGGGTTTCTTCATCCTAATAATTCAGGAAATCACGCATTATTCGTTGTTTTAATTTTGGTCTAGACATCGGTTGCTCTAGTATCTCCTGTGAAGATATTGCGGGAGAAGTTTGTGAATTTAAAATTTGTTTCACGCAGATCAAATTTTCCCACAGCATAGGAAAATATCGTGAACTGCTCCTGCCAGAAATTGGAGCCCTACTCTAATCTGGCTCATAAATTTGGCTGGTTTACTGCATAGTCACTTTTAAATTTGCCATCAATTAAAATATATATATCTTCATATATAAGAAGGTGATTCATAAGCAAACCCTTTTAACACTATGGAATTCATATTCTGTATTTAGAGTGGGTCTCAAAGTAAACTATTTTGAGTTACTCTGGTTTCTCTGCAGTACACGCATAAATCTTTCGCCTTTTACTAAAGATTTCCGTGCAGAGGAACAAATAGATGAGTCTATAATTATTTTTCAATGCTCTGCCTCTGGCAGAGCTAGCAAAAGAAACAAAGACAGAATTTCCCCATATACACGATAGAAATCATGGCAACACTGACTGCTAGGCCCATAAATAGGAGCGAAGTCACCAACTGGCCCGCAGTCAGGATTATTTAGAGGGAGTGGAGAAGTCGCAAAAATGTTTGTGTCAGGAAACTTCCAATTATTTTAAACTTTTTATTGCCATAAATTACAACTAATGAATTACTGAAACTGATTCACCCATTCAATCATCCCATAGGGTTTCTTCATCCTAATAATTCAGGAAATCACGCATTATTCGTTGTTTTAATTTTGGTCTAGGCATCGGGTACTCTAGTATCTCCTGTGAAGATATCGCGGGAGAAGTTTGTGAATTTAAAATTTGTTTCACGCAGATCAAATTTTCCCACAGCATAGGAAAATATCGTGAACTGCTCCTGCCAGAAATTGGAGCCCTACTCTAATCTGGCTCATAAATTTGGCTGGTTTACTGCATAGTCACTTTTAAATTTGCCATCAATTAAAATATATATATCTTCATAAATAAGAAGGTGATTCATAAGCAAACCCTTTTAACACTATGGAATTCATATTCTGTATTTAGAGTGGGTCTCAAAGTAAACTATTTTGAGTTACTCTGGTTTCTCTGCAACACACGCATAAATCTTTCGCCTTTTACTAAAGATTTCCGTGCAGAGGAACAAATAGATGAGTCTATAATTATTTTTCAATGCTCTGCCTCTGACAGAGCTAGCAAAAGAAACAAAGACAGAATCTCCCCATATACCCGATAGAAATCATGGCAACACTGACTGCTAGGCCAATAAATAGGAGCAGGTGGTGTATGACGTGCAGTCCCTAAATTCAGTAAATTTTCATCGTCAACCGTGTAGTTGAATGGGATTATTTTGAAATTTTAAAACGCTTGAAATATCACAAACAAATAGGCCTATGTTGATAAATAATATAAATACAAGCTAAAACCGTTGGGGTTCGATAATGAACCCCACAAAACTAACCGAGTATATGGAAAATGCCATACGGGCGGGCGGTTTCACGAGTTGCCGGCTCGATCATGTCATCCGCCGCCTGAATAGGAGCGAAGTCACCAACAGGCCCGCAGTCAGGATTATTTAGAGGGAGTGGAGAAGTCACAAAAATGTCTGTTTCAGGAAACTTCAATTATTTTAAACTTTTTATTACCATAAATTACAAATAATGAATTACTGAAACCGATTCACCCAGTCAATCATCCCAGAGGGTTTCTTCATCCTAATAATTCAGGAAATCACGCTTTATTTGTTGTTTTAATTTTGGTCTATAGGCATCGGGTGCTCTAGTATCTCCGGTGACTAGATATCGCGGGAGAAGTTTGTGAATTTAACATTTATTTCACGCAGATAAAATTTTCCCACAGCATAGGAAAATATCGTGAACTGCTCCTGCCAGAAATTGGAGCCCTACTCTAATCTGGCTCATAAATTTGGCTGGTTTACTGCATAGTTACTTTTAAATTTGCCTTCAATTAAAATATATATATCTTCATAAATAAGAAGGTGATTCATAAGCAAACCCTTTTAACACTATAGAATTCATATTCTGTATTTAGAGTGGGTCTCAAAGTAAACTATTTTCAGTTGCTCTGGTTTCTCTGCAATACACGCATAAATCTTTCGCCTTTTACTAAAGATTTCCGTGCAGAGGAACAAATAGATGAGTCTATAATTATTTTTCAATGCTCTGCCTCCGGCAGAGCTAGCAAAAGAAACAAAGGCAGAATTTCCCCATATACCCGATAGAAATCATGGCAACACTGACTGCTAGGCCAATATAAAATAGGAGCGAAGTCGCCAACAGGCCCGCAGTCAGGATTATTTAGAAGTCACAAAAATGTCTGTTTCAGGAAACTTCAATTATTTCAAACTTTTCATTGCCTAATTATACGATCACGGTTGGGGTTAACCGGGAGGGCTCACGTAGGGGCCTTTATCATGTTTATTCATCGAGTGCTTCCAACATTTTAATTCGTGTTCATGGTTGTTTTCACAAGTTTTACTGGCGATAATGAACAAGACGACCAGCAATATTCAGACCTACATGTATTGAAGTGACAATGTTCCCAAATTTGTCTACCAATCAGACCTTAAAACTTGCAGCCAATTATGAAATACTCAAATTTATGATTAAAACTGATTGTTGTTTTATAATTTACAAAATAAAATAAAATAAATGTAGATATTTATATAGCGCTTAATGCCGTAAACAGCCTCAAAGCGCTTTACATTTATTCCGCCGTCATTAGAATATGTCGGAACCACGTTTGCAGCCTACAAGTGGCGCAGGGTTCATCAGTACAACGACTGTGACTACCCCTAATAGCTTCCCATTGTACCTTGTGGGGTGAGGCAAGCGAGGCAAAGCGCCTTGCCCAAGGGCGCAACACGGTGGTGGGACGTGGAATCGAACCCACGCACGTCGAGCAAGCTCTCAGATTATGAGTCCAATCAGTCAATCAACCCATAGGGTTTCTTTATCCCAAAAATTCAGGAAATCACGCATTAGGCCTATTCGTTGTTTTAATTTAGGCCTAGGCATCGGTTGCGCTAGTATCTCCGGTGAAGATATCGCGGGAGAAGTTTGTGAATTTAAAATTTGTTTCACGCAGATCTAATTTTCCTACAGCATAGAAAAAAATCTTGAGCAACTGCAGCCAAAAATTTGAGCCCTGCTCTAATCTGGCTCATAAATTTGGCTGGTTTACTGCACAGTCACTTTTAAATATGCCTTCAATTAAAAAATATGTATCTTTAGAAATTAGAAGGTGATTTATAATCCAACCCTTCTAACACTATGGAACTCATATTCTGTATTTTGAGTGGGTCTCAAAGTAAACTGTTTTGAGTTACTCTGGTTTCTCTGCAATACACGCAATAAATCTTTCGCCTTTTACTAAAGATTTCCGTTCAGAGGAACAAATAGATGAGTCTATGATTATTTTTCAATGCTCTGCTTCTGGCAGAGCTAGCAAAAGAAACAAAGACAGAATTTCCCCATACACCCGTTAGAAATCATGGCTTTTTCAGGAAACTTCCAATTATTTCAAACTTTTCATTGCCTAATTATACGATCACTGTTGGTGTTAACCGGGAGAGCTCCAACATTTTAATTCGCTGACAATAATGCACAATGCAGACCTACATGTACTGAAGAAGCTATGTTTCAAAAACTAGTCATGTGTTTGCGTTGTAAAAGAAACCATGTGAAGTTACTTGTTCAATTTAGTGTCCTCTCATGCCGATTATTTTTTAAGATCATTTATGCAGAAGAACATGATCGGACTTCGGGGACAAACTTGATAAGTTTTTATAATTAAGGGGGTACTACACCCTTCGATAAATTTGTGACTATTTTTGCACCTTTCTCAAAACTAATAACACACTGGTAACAAAAGTTATGTATATATTATAGGGGCAAGGAATCCAATTACTAAACTGGAATTTCAGTTACCCAAGACTAGCGGTTCGTTATTTATGATAAGAAATGAGGTACCGCTAGGATGTACCTCATTTCCTATCATTATACTGAACCGCTTGTCTTGAGTCACTGAAATTTCAGTGTAGTAATTGGATTCCTTGCCCCAACAATATACATAACTTTTGTTACCAGTGTGTTTTTAGTTTTTGAGAAAAATACAAAAAATATAACAAATTTACCACAGGGGTGCAGTACCCCCTTTAATGAACAGATAGTGAATAGCTCATATAGTGAGTGTTATGTTCCTGGGCAGTGGAAGAAAGCAATGTCATCCCTATTCCTAAATAGTATCCACTAAGTATTGACAAGTTGAGACCTGTTTCGCTCACATCACTTTTGCCAAAATAGCTGAATGTTTCATTACTGATTGGGTTCTAAATGATATTCAAAATATTATTGGCATTCCAGAGTGAAGAGAGGTGTCGCATCATCATAGGGACAGTGGTACTTACAGACTTATCAAAGGCGTTTGATCTCGTTGACTATGTGTTTCTAATTGGTTAGATCATCGATATGAGTCCGTACGTCCATTATTCCTTGGATTTGCGATATCCTCCGCAACCGTCTACAGTGTGTCAGATACAACAGTGTGCTTTCAGATTATACAGCTCTTCATGGTGGTGTACCCCAGGGTACAAAATTTGACCCAATTGGGTTTCAAATTCTTATAAATGAAGCAGGCCAAGATGCTGGTAGTCCCTGTTGGAAATATGTTGATGACCTTGATATTTGTTAGTGGTTGTGCTAGTTCATTGATGATCTTGATCGTTTCTCAGAGTGGGCTACTCCCATAGCCACCTGAAATTGAATTTCTGCAAGTGTCAAGCCATGCAGAATGTTTTTTCTAATCCATTACCATCACAATGCGACTTAAGAATTGGGACTAACGCACTATACGTCACCAAAGCCAAAATACATGGCTTATGGCTACAGAACAACCTTACATGGAATGTCCAGACGGACACTATGTTTAAAAAAGCAAATTCCCGGTTGTTCACGCTACGAACCCTAAAACCTTTGGGTTATATCATTAATGTGGCATTCTGGTATATCAGCTAAACAGAGTAAAGAAATTGAGGTCATTCAAAAACGTGCCCGCAGAACAATCCTGGGTCGGCACAGATTATCGTATGGTGTTGCTCTTCAAGTTTGCAAGTTTGATACCCTCTCTGATAGAGGGAGGGACACTGTCTTACGTTCGCCGAAGGACTTACCAAAACCAATCGAACAAGTTCTCTTATCCCCCTACCAGGAAGAAGTGTTCTTTGCCTAAGTGATTTAAGAATAACCGTTTTAGGAATTGTCCTCTCCCTTTTTTGGTTGATCTTCTTAATAAATAACTAGTGCTTTTCCTTTGCCAACCAGAGCATACTACTCAAGTCATTTTATACATGTTAACAGTGCAGTGCAATAAAAAAAAAAAAAATTTCAGTGATTCAATTTTCTAAATGTTGTTTCAAATTGTATATTTCTGTGTGTTTTATAGCCTGTGCAATTTTGCATAAAAATGTGCCCACCATGTAGTTTTTAGATCGGGTATGGATGACCCTCCCCCCGATATGACCCTTACACGACACGATTTATTATAATACAGGGTGTATCAAAATGATAGTACCCACCAGTTTCCATTGATTATGGACAATATTGCCACAACAAAATGCAGCCCAGGAGCTACCTTATTTATAGATGACTGTTTTGTAGGTCATAAAACTATAAATCCATTGGTATTTCAAGAGGACCTAATGTTGCATATTGAAGAAGCAATCTTGCTAATAAACACCAAATCTGATGGGTACCAAACATTTTGATACACCCTGCAGGCCTACGACTACAATCGTTCTACGTTCTGCTGGATTTATTTAAGCCTACTCACGTCCACGTTGAACATTTGGCTTCTGGATGTGCTTGTCATTTTATGCAATATACGATGCTTTGGCGCTTAGTAGGCCTATTATAAAGATAGTTTTATGAATCCGACAGCAGGAGACGTACGGGACTTTCTCAGTAAGCTTCAGTATGCTTCAGGTGAGTGATGGAGCAAAAATGTAGGGTTAAGAATAATGTATCATATAATTTAAAAAGTCTTTAAAGGATGTCACGTGGTTTTATTTTTAAAGAAACTCATTATTGACCATAAAAACGAACTAATATAGCCGTCTCTCAACACGCGATATTCAAAATTCCCCGGGCCGAAATTGTCTAGTGCAATGACGTCCCAGTAAATCAATGAAGGCTTACAATTGAGAACAAATAACCATGACGTCATTGCACTAGACAATTTTGGCGCGGGAATTTTAAATATTGCGTGTTGAGAGCCGGTTGTTTTTATTCGTTTTTATGTTCAATATGAGTTTGTTTTAAATAAAACCATCTAATTCGTACTTGATGATTGTTGTTCTAACTTATAAGGCACGAGGTTGTGATTGCCGGAGACATCCTTATGAGAAGATAACATTTATAATACATTAAAAAAACCTGGACACTACTGGTTATCTAACAGCATTTCTAATTAGTTGATAACTTGAAATGCTCATTTCAATTGCCAATTATGACTAGGCTTTAAACTATTTATGGTCAAACTTGCATTTTGCAGATGATCTTATTAATACCCTCCTTGATTGGTTCAAAATTGGACACAATATTCATTTTGGCCAATCGCCAGGTAGTTTTTGTGGTTAAGGAAAACTTGACAGTGACTGTACACTGAGTTTATTATATAGAGTTGATTAATAGAGTTACTATACTCCGAGCTTTATATTGGTATGATCATCGAGTTTAAATACGGTAAATCGTCTTTACGCTGAGCTGGAATAAAATAGATTACGGTGACTGGAAAGTTTTGGTTAAACAATATTGCAATAACCAAGTTTTGGTGAAAGTGTTTTCAAGTTAAACTGATTAGAGTTTTGAGACAGGAAAACCGGGCTATATTTATAGAAAAGTTATGTTATTAGGAAAATTTGAATCAAATTAAACGACTGTCATTTCATTAAATTCATTCAGACTTCTATTCATCCTGCCATTTATGGTGTGCTACGTGTACTATAACGGGCTATTCAGACTCCAGAGTTCAGACTCCGAATTCAATTAGCTCTAGTCTAGATCCTCTGTCACTGCCGTGACCTACAAGTGTTATTTTAAAAACATTTTCATGTATTATTTTATACCCAGGTACGTGAGCGATTATATAAATGTGCGCATCAATGCAGTTCATTCCAAGTTTGAAAAACAGATGCTTTCTGGTCGAGTGCGGTACGCCAAAAACCTACTGAGGTGATAGTTTACGACGAGTTTTATAACATTTTGAATTAAACACATTGATACAGGGTGTATCGTCGGAAACATATTTGTTTGGGTATTTTAACGCCACAACTAAAAATAACTAAATGATTGGTGTGGTTGAGGAATAAATCAGCTATCACATATGTTGTATTAGGTTCATCTGGATTGTCAATTATAACTGTTTGATGGGAATTCATACTATCAAATCCAATTTTTGGTGACATGCCTTTTCTTTGGTGACATACCTTGAAACTGTAACAAGGTATGTCACCAAAAATTGGATTTGATAGTATGAATTCCCATCAAACAGCTATCACATATGTTTTGACTTTTGACAATTGACCATATACGAATTTTACGAAACTACCTCATTTTCAAGCCTACATTTTGTCGTGCAATAAAGGTCAACTAGCCTATATCGGATGTCTTGTAGCTTCAATCAATTATCCCGTATGCACTATGCATATGAATTAGATATATACAGCACTCAACTATCTATTCTTTTGTTATCTCGGGAGAAAATATTTCAATGGTCTATATTTTTTCACAGCAACATAATCCAAGGATTATTCGAACTTTTACACCACGCTTTCAAATGTAGATTGACTAATGCTCGATTTCTCTGCTCGTGAATATTGCACTGCAAAATATAAACACTTTTTTATATACTTTGATCAAGGTAACTTCAAACCAATGATTCTGCGGTCGCACGATTATGTAACAAACTGAAATAAAAACCGAAACTGCTTTCTACAAGTTTTACGTTTCTAACAAAGAGTACAGACAAAGATTTTGCTATTTTGAAGCTATTGCCCAGTCGCATGCATCATTGTTTTGAATCAGGTAGGCCTATAGGCCTATCTGTTTTATTATTATACAGTTAACGCTCATAATCTATTTCATTATTTTATACAACTTTACTTATTCTTGATTTTGTTAGTGGATTGGTTTCTGTTTCATCAAAAGGTAAGATTTGACCAATGATGTAGTGGTGCTTCTCCAAAACGCTCTACCTCATTGGGTAAAAACCAATCGCTGTCGCTCAGCGATGTAGAATAAATTTAGCTTTAGCTGTTATGATTGCAGACAAGTTATGCCCCTCATTTTAATCCCCTGATAACGAGGAAATGGAAAGAATATGTTCATGAGTTGAAAATGGAATATTCCATTCAACATGTTCAACAGCTTTGCATGGAACGTTCCATTTTGTAACTCATGGAAGTATTCTTACCATTTACAAAGAGGGTTATAACTTGTCTGCAATCAAGGATTAGTGGAAATTTGTGATTCTGGCCACCATCTTGGATTCAGGAATAAAATCTTTTGCACCATATGTCACCAGTTTAGCTTTAATATGCCAAAATTGTTCGCGCACTTCGCGCGCGCCATATACTTCTTTTGTCGGCAAAAGGTAAAAGGTGCTGGATTCATTATACTTCAAGACAATTTTTCCAATCCCATCCCCCATGTCAAAAAGAAATTGTTCCGGGGACATATTCCAAGAAGATCCCAAGACTCCGTCACCCAGTGCGACGGGGGTGTTGACGCGCTTACAAACCCAAACAGCATGAATGATGCCTGCCCCCTCATTTATTATGTTTGCCCTCGCTTGCCCCCACCCCCTCCCCCAAATGAAAATGTCAAATTACGCCACTCGCTGTATAATAATACGGTCAGCTTTTTTTTGGCACAACTTCCAATGTCTATAATCATACTTCTTCCTCACACACAGACTTTCATGTAGAAACACATGAAACATGAGAAATGTGACCCCCTGTGACCGGCACGTTCGCGCTCCTCTTGATTGCTGTCACAGTTAGTCACATCATAGACTCTGAATGGTCACATCGTGGAATCATGTGCCTTCAACAACATTATGCTTTCAACAATGTACATGTAAGTTGTAACATTAATGATCCTACCGAGTAGGCTTAGTAGCTCTTTTTTCTTGCTCTGCACTGAATATGAACCGAACACAACTTGACCGGCCGTTTGCAGCTACGCGAAATCTGCCATGGTCACCGCACCGTCACGCAGGTGAGAGTTTACTGACCCCGCCAAATCATTCTTATTCTTATTCTTTATTATTTATATATGTATTTATTATTCAACCGAATGTGCTAGACCTTAATGATTAATTAAGTTACTATTCATTTAGGCCTATAGTTCAGTTTGATCAGTATCGGCGGGAATGGATTAGGCTTTTACCACTACGCCGAAAAGTAGACACGGCGTGTTTATAGTGAAGTGAATATACATAGGGTCTTTTTATCTTTTCAGTTTCCGTAACTCTATTGTTCAGATACGAAAACGCAAGGGATTCAGTAAGTTTACTGTAATCTGACTTCATTGTTAACTCTGAAGTACCAATCAGCTTATTTCAATAGAGGTAATTGCCTGTGTCAATAAAGCCCATAAAGGCTGGAGATAAAATAGTATTGAACACCGGTGTCCGACCGCTGTTTTAATGGTCTAGCGCCCTCTCGTGTTTGACAGTGATAAATTGATTCACATTATTATGACAAAATGCAAATCCGAATGAAAAGGTCCACTTTTTTCTGTAAAAACGTTGAACATAAGCCCTTCAATCACAAAAGGTCCGCGTATGAGCCTGTCGCGCCCCATTGCACTTGTGCAGGGCCACAGTGTCGCCCTTCACTCGTATCAATGTCTATCTCCCTATTTTGCTTCCTCCTGCCCCCCCCCCATATGATCAGTCTCCCCACTCCCTCCCCGTCCCCCGGTCCCTACTCTCTCCTCTCGAGTTCTTCTCTTTCTAGTATTTCCGTCTCTCCCTCTCCTCTCTTTCTTCCTCACCCCCTCCCACTCTCGCTTGTTCAGTCTCAACTTAAGTATCTCCCCCTCCCTCCCCCTCGCGAAATTTATCAGTATGATCCATGACTGAAAATAAGCTCTGCAAAAATAAACATTTAAAATAAACCCAAATCTTGCATATAGGCCCAACCAATTATCAGATTAGCTTGCCATGAATAGAATACATTATCTTTGCTCCAATGCAAATTCTTTTGTATTGCATTTCAATATAAAACATGATTACCAAATCACCACTTGTACGCGCCTCATTGGGAGATTTTAGACGCTCGTTTCATCGCCAATATGTAAGACTTTTGCTTATAACTTGGCAACATGGTTAGTATATATTTCAATGCAAGACTTTTTTTAAGAGCCACTTACGTCTAGGCGTAAGTACATATACACCAAACACAAGTCAATTGAAGCCGTACAATTTACCGCGAATTTAGGACCGTAAAATTTAGACTCTTCTTTTGTCTAGATTGGCACCCAACCGCACATCTCAAGGTTTTATGTAAAAAATCAATATAACTTACCAACACGAAAACTGAAATTCACGAGCTTCAAATTTTCAGTAACTAACAAAAGGCTAGAATAAAAGATTGGTCATACCTGGGAGACTACCACTTCAGAATAACAATGACTTACAAAAACTATTACGGATACGGAAACAGAAACTGAAAAGATAAAACGACGGATAGTTTTGAGTATAGGGTCACTCCATATGAAATCAAGGAGGCTCCCCACCTGACCCCCTCAGATTTACTTTATATTTTAGTCATAGGTTGTACCTGTAAAAATATTAAAACCTGCAAATTTGAGGTCTGTAGCTCTTACGGATTTTCTGTGGCAGTCATTTAAAGTTGGGGTAGGTTGGTCAAAATTTGGACCCAAAAGTTGCCCTTTAAATAAATTTCATCTTTGGGATTCTGTGCCTTCTTTATAAAAAGAGAGAGAGGTCTGAAATCTTGTATACACACTAACTGCATGCCCAATTTGTCAAAAAGTAAAAAAATAAAAATTTCTGTAATTGCGCGTTGTGTCACGGGGTCATTCAATATGCAAGAAAAATGTAATGTTTTGTAAACTGGCAAGTTTAGACCCCTAAATTGACATTTTTGTCAGATTAATTATTTTTTGTTGTCACTGATGCTATAAATAGGTTAAATACAATGCATATCCAAAAAATTGACCTCGCATTTCATTTACATTTCGAGCAGCGCCCTCACGAAGATAAAATTTATTGCAAATTCAACATTTTCAGGGGGCCCGAAGTCGATGTGGTCCACCTTCAAAATTTATAAAACATCACTTTTATATGACTACTAGTCTTAAATTACAACTTTGTTAAGTCCCAGTAATTGTCTAGGTTGACTTCATATAAAACGACAAGCCCAAAGTTGACCATTTTCTTATGATTGCATGTACTGCAAATGTGCCGAATTCGGAAGGCTTAAAAGTCAAATTGGCCCCAATATTGAAAATAAAATGGAAATAAAAGTAAAATAGGGCCAATAACTAGGCATCTAGTCATTTATTTTCAATATTGTGGCCATTTTGACTTCTAAGCCTTCCGAATTCGGCACATTTGGAGTACATGCAATTATAAGAAAATGGTCAACTTTGGGCTTGTCGTTTTATATGAAGTCAACCTATAAAATTACTGGGATTCAGCAAAGTTGTAATTGAAGACTAGTAGTCATATAAAAGTGATGTTTTATAAATTTTGAAGGTTGACCACATCGACTTTGTGCCCCTTGAAAATGTTGAATTTGCAATAAATTTCATTTTCGAGGGCGCTGTTCGAAATGTAAATAAATTGTGACCTCAATTTTTTGGGCATTGTATTTGTCCTATATATAGCATTAGTGACAACAAAAAACAATTAATCTGACAAAAAATGTGAATTTAGGGGGGCTAAACTTGCCAGTTTACAAAACATTACATTTTTTCTTGCATATTTAATGACCCCATGACACAACACGCAATAAAGAAATTTTTTTTTTTTTTTACTTGTTGATCAATTGGGCATGCAATTAGTGTGTATACAAGGTTTCAGACCTCTCTCTCTTTTTATTAGGAAGGTAGAGGCTCCCAAAGATGAAATTTATTCAAAGTGCAACTTTTGGGTCCAAATTTAGATCCCCCTACTCCAACTTTAAATGGCTGCCATAGACAATCTGTATATTGAAAATAAAATGGAAATAAAAGTAAATAGGGCCAATAACTACTCATCTAATCATTTATTTTCAATATTGTGGTCAATTTGACTTTTAAGCCTTCCAAATTCGGCATATTTGCAGTACATGCAATCATAAGAAAATGGTCAACTTTGGGCTTGTCGTTTTATATGAAGTCAACCTAGACAATTACTGGGACTTAGCAAAGTTGTAATTTAAGACTAGTAGTCATATAAAAGTGATGTTTTATAAATTTTGAAGGTGGACCACATCGACTTTGGGCCCCCCGAAAATGTTGAATTTGCAATAAATGTCATCTTCGTGAGGGCGCTGTTCGAAATGTAAATGAGTTGTGACTCAGAATTTTTTGGATATGCATTGTATTTATCCTATATATAGCATCAGTGACAACAAAAAATAATTAATTTGACAAAAATGTGAATTTAGGGGGGCTAAACTTGCCAGTTTACAAAACATTACATTTTTTCTTGCATATTTAATGACCCCGTGACACAACACGCAATTACAGAATTTTTTTTTTTTTTACTTTTTGACAAATTGGACATGCAGTTAGTGTGTATAGAAGGTTTCAGACCTCTCTCTCTTTTTATAAAGCAGGCACAGACTCTCAAAGATGAAATTTATTTAAAGGGCAACTTTTTAGTCCAAATTTAGACCCCCCTACTCCAACTTTAAATGGCTGCCACAGAAAATCCGTAAGAGCTACAGACCTCAAATTTGCAGGTTTTTAATTTTTTTACAGGTACAACATATGACTACAATATAAAGCAAATCTGAGGGGGTCAGGTGGGGAGCCTCCTTGATTTCATATGGAGTGACCCTATACCGTATACGATAGTCCTTGTATAATATACCAAAACTCTTGCTGTTTATAGTCAGCGTGTTTATAGTGGGAGCAGATGTGCGGTACATTGCGGTATTATTTCTATCCGGTCAGACATTATCCGGATACTTGTCCACTATAAACACTAGCAGTAGGCCTATATGTATGTACGTACGGTATATCGATATCCTTCTCAACCGAAGGATATTGTAGCGAGATATTTGCACTATAAACACACCAGTATATGTGACCGTACAGCACGAATGAGCCGTAAATGTCCTCAATTGTATTCTGAGTTACAGTGTAAAATGGGCATGAAGGTCATATTCATAGGTATTTCAATTTGGTGCTACGTGTATCTCATTAAATGAGGTACACGTAGCACCAAATTGAGGTACCTATGAATACGACCTTCATGCCCATTTTACACTGTAACTCAGAATACAATTGAGGACATTTACAACTCATTCGTGCTGTACGGTCATATATGTGTGATATTAAGTACGAGCTAAGCTTCTTCATGATGCGTAGGATGCGCGCAGGACATTTGGAACGATTCTCACCCCCAGGAGCTACATGTTTATCGTCATGATCATGTTCTTGAATGGGCTGTTTATAGCTCGCGCCACAATATTTACACATATTAACCCCGTACGACCTCGGGGTCATTGCAAATGTACGATAATGTTAGTTGGTATATACTTCTTCTTCTTCTTCCATTTAAGTGCCTCCCTCATATCAGTCCCAGAACAACGCCAAATATGGATTAAAAGACCTTTGACCTTGGATGTACAACAGCATGTTATGATCTAATGGGAAACTGTGCACATCAACAAACACCATTTCTATCAAAAAGGCAACACCCGATATAATTTGAAACCACATAAATTACTAGAGTTGGTTCTTCTCTTGGATTTGGACCAAGCTTTAGAATATCGACTGTTGTGTTTTGAAATAAAACAAACCAGAAATTTATCACCCATTGTAAAAGATATGGCACATGTACCGAATACATGTACATACATTGGCTGGCCTTGTGGATTTCCTGGCCCAGCCATGCTAACCACATAAGGAGATTATACGATTAACCTAGTGCAGCTATTGTCATAGCAGGGTATTATTATGTAATACTCCTGATCCATATTTGGCGTTCTCTTGGAATGCATATGTATGAGTATTATCGCACTGCGTACAGAAAAGCTGTACTTATTTTTACTCTGGAACCTAGAGCAGATGAGTGTATTTTTGAAGTACAGTCAATAGTACCGGGATGATCCCCTGCTCTTTACGAATAGCCTGTGACGTTCTTTAACGTGCACACTACATTAATGTGAGAAAATATGCATGTACACGGGCCCGACAGCTTAAAGTGCCCTCCGAAGCACTAAGCAAGTAGAGTGAGGTGCCTTACTCAAGGACAAAAAGAGCCAGCCAAGCTCGGGCGGACCCGGGATTCGAACCCTTGACCCCGGATTCACAGTCCAACGCCCTAACCGCTAGGCCACGCTCCCCATAATTTGCGGTATAATTTGTCCAGTAACTGTGTCTCACTATAAACAGCAAGAGTATCGGTAGATACAAGGATTGTCGTATACGGTATACTCAAAATGCGGTATATTCACTATAAACACGCTGTGTGTGTCTCACAATCAGCGTGTTTATAGTGGGACCAGATGTGCGGTACATTGCGGTCCCGGATTGCGGTATAATTTCTATCGGAAATTATCCAGAAACTTGCTCACTATAAACACTAGCCGCATTTGTATATACCGCACATCGATATCCTTCTCAATCGAAGGGTATTGGCGCGAGATATTTGCAATATAAACACACGAGGATAAATTGTGTGCTGTATTACCGGAAGTAATAGCTTCTTCATGATGCGTAGGATACGCGCAGGACATTCTGAACGCTTCTCACCCCTGCCAAGAGTTATCAAAATAGTTCAATTCGCCGCCATGATCACAAAGTTGAATGGGCTGTTTATAGCTCGTGCCACAATATTTACACATTTCAAGTGTGACCTCGGGGTCATTGTAAATGTACGGTATAAGTTAGTTGGTATATAATATGTGCGGATTTACAAATACGGCTAGTGTTTGAGCAAGTTTCCGGATAATTTCTGACCGGATAGAAATTATACCGCAATGTTCCGCACATCTGCTCCCACTATAAACACGCTGATTGTTCAACCGGCTGTTTATAGTTCGCGCCTAATATTTACACATTCCTCATGTGACCTCAGGGTCATTGCAAATGTACGGTAATGTTTATTGGTACATGATATGTGCGGTAACAATCTTATCTTATCACTACGTTTTCTCTGATGATTCGCTCGAACCCGTCACAATATGCTACAGTTTGCCGGTTGCTAGGGCCATTTCCCGTTGTTTTTATTTTGAATAACCGTTACTCGATGTAAACATGATCAACGTCGTTTTCGTTTTTGTTTTTTGTTTTTTTGTTGTTGTTTTTTGTTTTTCGTTTTTGGTTGTTTTTTTTTTGGTGTCATCTCTGGCTTAAATTTCAACGAATTTCTCCAGGTTTGTCAGATTAGATTTGGTTTCATATAGGTGAAATATCCTGTAAGATTGACCCCAAACGGTGGTCGAGTTTTAAAGAAAATCAAGAAAATTAAACTTTGACAGGGTATAGCTTAGAAACCGGCTTCGCTCGCTTGCTCAAAAACTTCCGTCACTCAAAATCCTGCATTACTATTCAAAAGGGTTCAGAGCATATTTGGTATGCAGTAAATAAGCTCACTATTCCACGTGTTTATCAAAAAACAATAATAAATCTTGGTTTTGGCCCTATTTTTCAAAACCCAAAGAAAATATCTTACCCTTCTCAGAATCATTTGCAACATAATACACCCCCCCCATTTCAACAAAATGATGCTCCCATTACTTTGTACAGGTTTCCTTTGTTTTCATTTTGAGAATAGACTGGCTGAACATGGGTCACTAGTCTAGAAATAAGCATATTTTTGCAAGATCTCGATGTGATCTGTTCACTGAGATATATTTCGTCACTATCGACCCATGTGGAACCACATGCGAATAAGTACAGAAAATTGAAAAACTACCTTATGGGAAGTGTAAGATAATATCAAAAAGACAACAACGCCACACATTTTTACACTTTTATGTGAACGTAACCAGACCCAGTTAACAAGTGCACAACCCCAGAAATTTACTTCGTGTGTTCGAATTTTACTGGGTCTAGATATTCCATAGCGATAGTAAAAAGTGCTCCTCTCTCGCTCACATATACGTGTTGTCCTAACTGCAATTTTCTATGAATTTCTTGAAAACATGTCTCAACCTTAATCTGAAATTGGGAAGTTTATAATCAAATTAAAAGGTATTTTTGACCCTTGTTTTCGCCACGGTTTCTGTGCCGAATTGAACATGCTGTGTACAAAACGTATAGCACGCATCTCGCTCGTTGTGAAACCCATTGAGATCAATGATTATACTGGGCTGTGATTTTCCATAGCGATTGTAAAACGTGCTTCTCTTTCGTGCGCAACAACATCTCGTCCTGCAATTTTCTCTGAATTTCTAGAAAACTTGTCTCAACCAAAATCTGAAAAAGTGAATTGATCAGGTTTATGTGCAAAACATATTCGCATACATCGCGACTGTTGTGTGACCGATTGCAATAATTTAAGTCGGGGTACAAGTTTACGTTGTTGATGATTAAAGTAATTCTTTATCATAATTTGATTGCTTTTTAACTTAATTTAGTCCTCAAAATGTGTTGTTTACCGCCAGTGTCGGCGTCAGGATGTTTTTTTTTTCGGGGGAAGTGAATTTCAGGGGGGGCAAAATTGGCGCAAAAGGTGGACATTTACGTGATTTTGGGGTTTTGCCACGAAGGTGGGGAAAATCCGTAGCGCCGCCACTGTTTATAGCACTGGTCAGCGTCAATAGTGCACCCAGCAAACACAAAACGTTTTCGACATCATTCGCAAAAGGTTATAAAAGGTTGCCAGAAAACGTTTAAATGTCGGGTTATATAAAGGGTATATTAAGAGTATAAAACGTTTTCATAACCTTAAGAAACATTTTTGATAATCTACTGCTCAGCAAACAAAAATGTTTTACAAAAACGTTTATATGTCGGGTTATATAAAGGGTATAAAAACGTTTTAATAACATTCCAAAACATTCTTGAAAACTTGATACAAAACATTCTAAACAGAATGTTATTTTGGGCTTGAAAAATATTTTGCAAAAAATGTTTGCCCAAAATATTTTCAATAACGTTTAAAAACGTTTTCATGACCTTTTATATAACCCTGACATTTAAATGTTTTTAAAAGGTTTTGAAAAAAACATTTTAAGAACATTTCTGTGTTTGCTGGGTTCAAATATTTTAACATAATGTTATTTAAGTATTGACACAATATTTGGCAAAAATGTTTGCAAAAAATAGTTTACAATAACATTTTTTGAAAACATTTAAAAATATTGTTGTAGTGTGTTTTCATACATAACGTTTTAAAACGTTGTCATGACCTTTATATAACCCGACATTTTAATGTTATTAAAACGTTTTTACCTAAACCAAAAGCCAAAATATAACTTATTTAAAACGTTTTTAAAACGTTTTTGTGTTTGCTGGGCAGTTACAGGACCATATCAGTTACGTAATCCAATTAATATGTGCTTAACGACAGGGGATTATAGCCTTCTCAACCGGCAGACTGTATATCTTCTGTTTCATTCTATATGCTCTCTTTTTATTAATTTTCAGAAAATAATCAAGAATGGATTTCCAAAGACATTAATCATATGCTGTATAATGTATATAGTGTACGCATATTTTTTCAATGCTGATATTCAACGTATGCATATTCCGTAAGTATCATATTCGCAAGCGGTGAGCGCCACGCGTTCTCTAAATTCAGTAAATTTCCGTTGTCAACCGTGTAATTGAATGCGATTATTTTGAAATTCTAAAACGTTTAAAATATCACAAACAAGTAGGCCTATGTTAATAATATTAATACAAGCTAAAACCGTCGGGGTTCGATAATGAACCCCGCAAAACTAACCGAGTTTTTATCTTATCATTGCAACCAGCGGAGTTTTTAAACACGCTCCCTGATATTGAGTTAGTAATAGGCGAATTATCTATCAAGCCTTCTACCTCTGTTAAGAACCTCATTATTGTGATTTCCTTACATGCAGGCAACCCACTCTGCATGCTCAGCCAATTCAGGCCAGATGCGCTCCATCTGAACAAGTTGTATTCATCAAAACACACAAGACAGGGAGCACAACTCTGCAGACAATCTTCCACAGATTCGGCTTCTTTCATAACTCCTCCTTCGTGTTTAACAAAATTTCTCCACTAAACGGTCACTTCTATTTTCTCCCTATGAATGCAAAACAGAGTCCCAAAAATTTCTTTCTACCTCCTATAAATGTGTCTGACGGTGATTACGACAAGTATACCAACTATGACATGTTGACTATCCACGTACGCTATAACAGAACTGCAATGGACAGATTCATGAAGACTGGTACAAAGTATATTTCCATTCTACGGGAACCAAGTACACAATGGGAATCAGCCTTTGATGAGTTTCTATTTCAAGAGGCTATCCTGAATATTTCTAAAATACCTAAAAAACAGTGGATTGAACATTTTTTGAAAAAGCCCGATTATTATCGCAATAAATTTCGCGAGATGAAATTTGAAAAAGTAATGGGCAGAAGATGGCATTATTCACAAAATAGTCAGTCATATGACTTGGGTTTAGAAGCCCACTCATTTAGCAATGAGACTGCCATAAATAAGACAATTGATAATTTAACTAAAGAATTTGACTTAATTCTAATAATGGAACATTTCGATGAATCACTGTTGCTTTTGAAACAAGAACTCTGTTGGAGCTATGAGGATATTGTGTATCTTCCCAAACATTTTCGTGAAGCAAGACGGAATCTATCAGATGAACTGCGTCAGAAAATACGAGCATGGAACCATGCTGACGTTTTATTGTACCGCCATTTCAATCAAACGTTGTGGCGACGAATTAAACAATACGGGCCAAATTTTGAAGAAGATTTAAAACACTTTCGTGAGCTTAATCAAAATATCTTCAATGAATGCAGTGATAAAAATGTGATCACTGAACGCCGTGGTAACAGAATAATTAAGTATGCGAATTTTGCGGCGAAGCAAAACGCCTCATTCTTTTGTCATACTGTGGCAGAGAACAAGAAAGATTTATTTTATAGAGTTTACGATAGACAAAACTGTACATCTACCAGAATTATGACATAACATGCAGTGACAGAACCAGCAATTATCTGGGGCGGGAGATAACAGCAATGTAAAATGGAGGGATGGGGGGGTACAATAAACATAATTCTCCACCATTTTTGTTAATGTTATATTATGATCTAGAAAGACTGAAAACTGAAAACATTTTTCCCAGGTTCACTCACTCACACAATTAACACATGCACTGTTCTATATTCAAACAAGGTAAGTTTTAAGTTCAGGATGTATCATATAATGGGCAATGGTCGCAAATATAAATTACACACATACAGATAAAGATCTTATGCTGGTTTCATACTTTCCTGCCGCTTGCCGTTCTGCCGACGATTTTGCTTCACTGCGCAGTCGCACCAGAAACGGTGGCGCTGACCAGCGGCAAGCCGATATATTGATCACTCCACCGCTTTGCCCAAGCGGCACTCGCTAGAAGTTCAATTCAAGTCAACTCGGGACTGTGTCGCTCTGACGTTTGAGAACATGATATGGATTTTTGCGATGTTGAGAGGAACATTGGCTTTCATCATGTTCATAGTCATGCCGCTGTCACTAAGCGGCATGCCGCTCCGCTTGCAGAAAAGTTCAAGTGACATGATGAAGCGTCACGAAAGCGGCAGAAAGTATGAAACCAGCATTATTGTGTTATACTACTTATTTGGCAGTCTTGTTGTTGATCATTTTCGCTCATTTGAGTTCCAGACGAATCTCTGAAGTAATGTCAAGTTCCAAATTTATATTTGGCAAAGTCCACTGTATAAATATCAAAGACAACTGGCTGCAGATGACCCACAAAATGGTGCTACTTTCGCCATTCCATGACACAGAAGAATATTATTAATCAAATCTGCTCACTTGACGGGGCCATGACTGTTGAACCTTTTAAACCATACCTCAGCAAGCCGAAAAAGACCAATCTCTTTGGGGGTTAATACACTTTTGAACTCCTTATAGCTCAGCGGCAGTAGCACTTTCATTATGCACATCAAATACATCTAGCTCCATATCCTCTACTTTAAGAGCACTTCTAGGGGGGGGGGTGATCTCCGTGGTTGAAGGTATACGGGTATGTACCACTGTTCTGGGATACCTTTTCAGCGATTTTGATACTAGTATATGGATGGATGGGCTTTCCATGGGATGGGCATTTGAGCAAAGGTGTTCTTCAAAACGTTTTCTGGGTGTTTTTGTGACAAATTGGCAAAACAGCAAAAAGTAGTTACAGAGAAAGTCAGCATCCGGAAGTCTGTGTGACACCTCCCTGTATAAAATGTTTCGAATACCGCCCGGCCACTTTCACAGCATGCCGGACTTCACTTGCAACTAATGGAGTTCCAATATATAATGGCCCCGCAGGGCAAGAAAGCAAGGAGTAACCTAAGTTATCGACAACCACATCGCCAGCGAAGTGTTACGTGTAATCCGATTATCACCATGTTAACTGGATCACGCTTTTGAGTTTTACACCACGATCGAAAAGATCGCAACTCAAAGTCTATGGCATGTACTATCAATTCCAAAAGGTGCGTGATCCAGTTACCAGGGAGTTACATAACCACTTCGCTGGCGCAACGTATGGATGCACTGATTTCACAAGAACATCGTGGTCGAATGGCTCCATTTTATGTGGTTAAATGTGAGTTATTTGTTTCAAGTTCAATCGGATTTTGGCCATACTTCTCAAGGGGCTGTAGACTTAACCGATGTTCACGTAAATCGCCACCATCTTGTGCGGTTTGCGATTTCTTCAAAATTACACAAGCAATTATTGTATGGTGCTGCCAGTGAAAAGCAGGGATTTTCAATTGTAAATAGAGAGGTCCTTTTGATTTAAATTATAAATAGAGGTGGTCTTTTAATTGACCAAATTTCAGTAAAAAGGATAGAGAGGGCGTTTAATTCGCACTGGATGCCTCCATCTTGTGCGGTTTTCGATTTCTTCAAAACCGCACAGACAATTATTTTATGGTGCTGCCAGTAAAAAGCAGGAATTTTCAATATTAAATACCAGCGATCAAAGAGCTTTTAAATAGAAATAGAGTCGCAATAGATTATATAATCTTTTGTTCGTTTGATGCCGATTAGAAGTTGCGACAGGCTATTCATAAAAGTGGTACCATTGTTTCGAATAAAGGGGTTCCGCCATTAAATTGGTCACTGATCCGGCATCATATTAACGTTCTACACAACAGGCGAGTATCAATAAGTGACCACACTACAGTCATGTGTAAGGGCAGTCATGTGTAAAGTGGTACCATTGTACTCACGTATCCCAAATGTGTGCTTGTGTGGGTCTGATGTCTATAAGGAGGCTTTAGCTGTCGATGCAATCATCTTTACCACCCATCTGACGTTAGGCGTTTCATTTAAATAAATTGAATGCTCTTGCTGATCGATTACACATTAGAATGTATGAAGGCTGCCATGTCCAGTCGAGTCCATATATCTATATTACACTATAATGGTAATCGCTATACGTATACATGTAAGTATAAGTATAGGCCTATAAAGGTTGTTTTAAAGAAATTTCCATTTAATTTTATTTTAAGAAGGAGATTGGTATAGAAATAGTGGCGTACCCAAAGAGGGGAGGGGTTGGGGAGGGCAGATTCACCTCTGTGAGAAGTCTTGGGAGGGAGGAGGGAGGAAGAGGGGAGGAGGGGATATGGAGAATGAGAGAGGGCTGGAGGAAGGGAGAAATGAAAAGATATAATAAAGACAAGTAGATAAATGGAAATATAAGGAAAATGATGGGAATGAGAGAGGGAGGGTGAGAGGGGACAATGAGAGCGAGGGAGTGATAAATTGTAGGCCTTGGAAAGAATAAGTACAGAGAAGGGAAAAGAGAGGAATGGTGAATACATTTAATAATAATTATTAGGCCTATATAATAACTAAACACATAACAGCACTGGGCAGCCATTCGATGATGTCAATGCCTTTATTCGTTACGTAATTAAAACGCCCAGTCAGATGTATTTCACACCTACCAAACACAACTCACCCAATTTCGCAAACTGGACGTTGAATGTACACTCTCATGAATATTGATTGGCAACATTTTCCAATATGTCAGCGCTCTAATCGGAAACAATAGAACAATAGACCCTGCAGAGCGTTGCCAGCGATCAGTGCTGCGGAATGGTGAAACCATTGTTAAAAGTGAAAAGTGTGAAATTTGGCTCAATTTGAACAACTTTGAATTTTTTCCATGTATAAAGGTCGATGATCTCTATGGCGGCCATATTGGACAAAATATATTTGGCCCTCCCCTAGATTTGTTAAGCATATCAAGAGCTACACCTGTGCCAATTTTTGGGCTTTTCACCAAAAATTAACAATTTTTTGCTATGATTCACCACTCTGCAGCATGATCTTTTGCGGTGTTCCGAATGAAAGAAAGGGATTTTCAATCGCCATCTTGTGCGATTTTGTTTGACAAAAAACCGCACAGGTATTACCGTGGTGCCACAAGTGAATACTCATTCGAAACAGCAGAATGGGTACATCATATCAGTAATTACAATCCATGATCTCACAGCAAAGTACAGGATGTTCCAAAAATAACAAAACAAGTAAAAATTGATGGCCTTGCAAAAGTCTTTTATTGTTGAATATAGGATAAGTTACGTAAAAGTCATTTCATACTGCAGTTACTGTCCGTTTTCCTATAATACACAATTATTAATGTGGGCGGGGGGGGCAGGGAAAAATGTAGGGGGGGGTTATGTGATTTTCATTTTGACAAACAGGGGGGTTATGTGATTTTATTTTTCCTGATAGGGGGTTGTTACGAGTCGTACTTGACTCAAGGCCAAAATCACCTTTTACCCGAACTCACACGAATGCACAACACAAATACACTGTTTGATTATGCTAACAAAATCTAAGTCTTTAATTGAAAGCACGTTATTATTGGTACAATATATGACAACAAATGCACATACACAATAATCAAATATAATCACTCTTTATCTATTTAGTACTTAGCCAGCATTCTTTTTCTTGGTGATCATAAAGTTCTTGGAATGTTCTGGACGACTGATGTAATATATCCTTATTCACTTGTCCATTGTACACTTGCATTTATAAATCCTTGCGTATAAAATCCTCATACGAAAATGGTGTTACTTTCTCCCAGGTACTAAACTCCTTGCGTCGTTCTCCAAACACATTTATAACTCCTTGTACAGTTCTCCAAATATTAAACTCCTTGCGCCGTTCTCCAATACTAAACTCCTTGCGCTGCTTTCTCCAAACTTGGTGCTATTTCCACCTTTCACACAATATCTTCAGGAAGCAGGACTGCGATGCAGTTGTCTCCACTTATTTTGACAGCTGCGTTGAATCAAAACACCAGACTTCAGCAAGTCGACAGAAGAATATATATTCCTTTCTTGGAAGAAGTACGTTCTTTGACGTATTCTAGATCTTCTCCGACAACACTGGCAAATAGTATTACTTTGACTACATAAAACATTTCTGGTTTGCAATTTCATTTCTTTGAAGGAATTGGACTGTAAGCATATTAGCTAGCTAGCCCAGATCAACACTATAAACTGTGACAATAATAATGTGTTTACATTTTCTTATATATCAAGCAATGGGAAAACCCCAATCTATCAACTAGGCTATTACTACCTTCACACTACTATTCTGCAGTCTGGGAAATTCCCAAGTCTTAATTATAACATCAACCTTTCACATTAATCATTTTCTGAGGGGAATCCCCTGACATCACTTCCTGAGGGGAATCCCGTGACATCATCTTTATTTTACAATTTCTAGGGGTATTCCCATATGATCCAAAATTAGAAATGATTCAATTTGTTTTTGATCAAGTTGATGCAAGAAAGGGGAATCCCTAAAATGTCTCATAAAATAGATTTTAATTGTACACAGAGATAAATCATCAAATTAAATTACTCAGGGCACATCACAGGGTCATGTGAAATTTAATTGTCATTCACTATTTTTTTAATACCAAGAATCCTGGAAGGTCTTGCATATAGTAACAATATCAATCATACCATACATAATAATTGTCTAACTTGACTTATTCGCACAAAATTGTTCCCATTTTGCACCATATGTTACCATTTTAGCTTCAATTGGGCCAAAATATCGCCCGCTTCGCGCGCATTTGTAGTTATAAACATAGTCAACGGCCAAAATGTGCTGGATTCACTATACCAAGTTCAAGAAATATTTTCTTTTTCCTACCCCATCCCCCACAATGTCAAAAATGAAATCTGAGCCATAATCTGATTTTCATGATTCAGTGATTTTCATTTGTCACCCAGAGTTGTTCTGGATACTATACTACTCAAGTCATGCATGTTAATAGTACAATATTTCATAAAATTATTTCAGTGACTTTTATACTCAATTTTTTAAATGTTATTTCAAATTATATATTTCTGTGTGCTTTATATCCTGTGCAATTTTGCATAAAAATCTGAACAAATGTGCCCAGTTTTTAGATCGGTTATGGATGACCACGTGGTTTTATTTTAAACAAACTCATAAAACGAACTAATACAGCCGTTTCTCAACACGCGATATTCAAAATTCCCGGGCCGAAATTGTCAAGTGCAATGACGTCCCAGTAATACAATGAAAGCTGACAACAATTGAGCACAAATAACCATGACGTCATTGCACTAGACAATTTCGGCACGGGATTTTGAATATTGCGTGTTGAGAGCCGGTTGTTATTTTTTTATTTTATGGTCAATATGTAATTCGTGCTTGATAATTATTTTTCTAACATAATATAAGGCATGATGTTGTGATTGCCGGAGACATCCTTTAATAAAAGGAGAAGATAACAGTTTAAATACATTAACACTCAGTCACACCCGTGGGTTTTATGAGAACAAAAGGTACCTGTCGCTCAAGTGGGTGCTTTCTTTTGATCACTTATATGCAGTAGCCTGTCTGGTAAAGCGTTAATACGCTGTCAGGTTAGCTACCCATTTAATGGCGGAACCCTTTTGTCCCGAACAAAAGGTACCTCTCGATGAATAGCTTGTCGGTAAATCAAATCGGCACAAAGGAACAATGCGTTACGTAATCTATTGCGCCTCCACGCATATGATAGCTCCATATTAATGTATAAAACATCAGCTTTGTCTCCAGAACAGAAAAAAAACTTTTTTTGGGTCTATGATATTGGCATAATAATACATGTATATTATTGAACAATGTACCTTATCTAATCTGATGAATAAAAAGATCTATAAGTAAATAATTTGTTGGATTGTAATGAAACTTGGTGCACATGATGACCCACCGATATGACCCCCGGGGGGTTCACTCCCATTGTGGCCTGTACACCATCCGGGATAATAAAAACGCGGAAAAGGGTAGTTTTTCGTGGGTAGACACGATACGCGCGTATTGTGTTTAGGGTGTCAAAAAAATTGGAAAAAAGGGTAGCAAAATTGCAATTGCTAATACGCGGAAATGAAATTTAGGGTATGAAATTTGATTAGGGTGTGAAAATAGGCGCGTGTTACCTGTTTAGGGTATCGTTTTTGCCAAGGGTTAAATCCTTGTTTAGGGTGCTTTTCAAAAGTTGATTATCGCGGATGGTGTACAGGCCACAATGGGAGTGACCCCCCGGGATATGACCTTTACATACATGACACGATTTATTATAAAAGGCATACGACTACAATCGTTCTACGTTCTATGTAATGGATTTATGTAATCTAGTCCACGTTTACATTGAACACTTGGCTTTTGGGCGTGCTTGCCATTAGCCTGTAATATGCGATTTTACTTTGGCGGCTATTATTTATATAAAAACAGTTTTATGAATACGACAACAGGCGACGTATCAACTGTACGGGACTTTCTCAGTAAGCTTCAGTATGCTTCAGGTGGGTGACTGACAGAGTAGGGTTAAGAATGATGTATTATAAAATTTAAAAAGTCTTTAAAGGATATCTCAGGCAATCACAACTTTATGCCTTATAAATGTTAGAAAATTGTGACGTGCCATGTCAAAAGGAGACACTTTTGGGCAGGACCGTAAATGGATTCAATTTATTCAATTTATGAATAAACCTTTTATGAATGAATGAATGAATGAATGGAGAAATAGCCAAAAATCTGCCGGTGGGTGTTTTTTTCACAATTTGGGTTTGTTGCGAATTTGTGATGTTATCAATGTTAAAAATATTGTCTGATAGTTTCAGACCGGAATATAACTGGCATCTTGTATTTTATGAGACATTTTTCAAGTTAATTCCTACTCTCAACATTGTCAATGATATTTTTAAAGGCCGATATCTCAATTTCCAATTTTATAATACCATAACTTCCGTACTCAATATCTTCGCTTAGCAATGTCCGATTTCATTGGGGAAAAAGGCGTTGTGGAGCAAAATATCTCTTTATTTAAGACATGTAAAAACCTCAAAATTCATAACCTGCCCAAAAGTGTCTCCTTTTGACATGACACGTCACAATTAACTATGAAGTACGAATCACGTGGTTTCATTTTAAACTCATATTGACCAAAAAACGAACTAATACAGCCGTCTCTCAACACGCGATATTCAAAATTCCCTGACCGAAATTGTCAAGTCTCAGTAATACAATGAAGGCTGACAACAATTGAGCACAAATAACCATGATGTGATTGCACTAGACAATAATACAAGTTGACACTTTTTGGCAATTTTTTTATTCGTATTTCTCCTGAAAAAAGACATATCGTGTTGGTAAAATACTGACTCGTTTTCAGCCTTTGCAGCGAAATATTGATTTCCAATGCAACAGACTTATGAGTCATTATATAAACGTTTAAGGGGGTACTACACACGTGGCCAATTTTATGCCTATTTGTGCATTTTTCTCAAAAATTATAGCGCATTGGGGACAAGTAAGATATGTATATTATAGGGGCAAGGACTACAACTACTGCCCTGGAAATTTTATTTCAGCACAGACAACAGTTGTGGAGTTACAGTCAAAAATGAGGGGAAACCAATATTTGATCAATAAATCAATAACTACTTAACTTGAGTCACTGAATTTTCAGTACAGTAGTTGTAGTCCTTGCCCCTATAATATACATATCTTACTTGTCACCAATGTGCTATAATTTTTGAGAAAAATGCAAAAATAGGCACAAAATTGGCCAGGGGTGTAGTATCCCCTTAAAGAACTTTGCTACGTGTATCGTAGGCCCTATTCTGCACCTAGCTGTCAAAGCTAAAAAATGCTGGAAAAAGCATGCATTAAAACGTTTTAAAACGTCGCAAGCTGAACGCGAAATTTTAGCCACAAACTGACAGCTACTCAATGCTTACACTTTGATTTGAAATTTATGGGAGTTTAAAAGGGAGAAACACGTCAAAATCACATAAGACGAAATGTGCCTGATTTTATCCATGCAAAAACCATAAAATTTGTTAATTCAGAGTTTTTACTGATGGAAACGACACCCGGAAACAACATAATACGTTCTGCGCATTGACAGTGTTGACCATTCTCTCACAACGTTCATATCATGACGTCACTGTAGTTTCAAGGACAAACCTGTTTCGGTCGAAGAAAACAGTTGGTTTTTGCGGAATATCAATTTTAAACGACTAATTTTCTCAAAAAAGCAGTTATTTTCATTGTCCTCATTTTATTAGTTTTCCAATGATATGATGATGTCCGAGAAATATGTATGCCCTTTAATAACATTTTCATGTATTATTTTATACCCAGTTACGTGGGGAAAGTGTTTTTCAGTGTTAATGTCGAAAAAAATTAGCGATTACATAAATGCGGGCATCAATGCAATTCGTTCCAAGTTTGATAAACAGGTGCTTTCTGGGCGAGTGTGGTTCGTCGTCGCTCAATACTGTATTTGCCTGGTTTATGGCCACTGTGGTAATATGGCCTACTTTTTCACATAATGGCCTACTTTTTCAGTGTTGTAGCAAATGTTTGACTGTTTGTGCTGTTTATATAGCTTTATATAACCGAAAACATACTGAGGTGATAGTTTACGGCGAGTTTTGTAACATTTTGGCAAATTCAGGATATTTCTTTTGAATTAAACACTTGGCCATTTCTTTCTTATCAACAAAATAGCATTGAAATCACCCCAAGTGGCCAAAGTTCCATAAATATTAGTATTTTACACCCATATTCTTGTTATCAGCTGGAGAGCGGCATGCGTGATGTTTGCTTTGAGTACATTGATATTAAGGGATCCAATGTTGAGGGTCTGTGTATAAAACCACCTTTTATGTGGACCATGGGGGAAGTCAAAGATAATATCCTATCATATATTGTCTTGCGGATAAAAATTGATGTATTTGATGTATAAAACATCAACTTTGTCTCCAAAACAGAAAAAACACCTTTTTAGGGTCTATGATATGGGCATAATATATGTATATTATTATTGAATAATGTAGGCCTATATTATCTGATCTGGTAAGGTAAATAATTTGTTTAAACATCAAAATATTTCAATGTCATTTCAAGTTCAACTGAATATAGATTGTTTGATTGTCGTGATGTAATCTCCATTGAGCATATTGCATGCTATTATTTACATTATATATTAAACATACATTTTGAAAGTAAGTTCAGCTGAAAATTCTTGAGTATTTTAGTCTGTTGGCTTACGTAAAGAAAGCAAATTTTTGGGTAGATTCTTGGCACCCATTTTAAACACATCTATAAACATCACTGATTAAGATAAAAGTGGGTGCCAGTTTTTCCATTAACATTTAGGGCCTCCATTTTGAATTTCAAAATGGCCGCCAATTTTGAAAAAGAATTGCAATTAATCATAACTATTCATTTAAATGTCATACAATATTCACTATATTTTATAACAACTCATATAAAAGGGCTCAACGATTCATTGAAAACAAAATAAGAGCACTAGAAATACCCCCAAATTAGCATACCATATTTCGTGCTTTTTACGTAAACTGCCATAACTTTGGAACCAATAGACATAGGAAGATGCTTTTGATGACAAACCATATGTTTTGGCATTATGAGGATTCCAATAATAACAAGATATTTATGATTCGGACACTTTTACTGCTGCCAATAGAACATCTACCCCACTTCTAATTGGTTACAAGTATATTAAAACTCATTTCTTTGTTTAATTATTTGCTTTCCATTACTGTCTTGTTATGTTTTTGTATGCCCTTTGCGCCTCCATGGAAATATGAAAAGCACATTTTTTAATGCTATTTAACGTAAGGTAATGTATGAATCAGGGGTGTTAACGTTACTGATTAATTGTTCCTAATTGTCATTGCTTCAATGATCTTCTAGATCTTCACCAATTATTTTTATGGTGGTGTAATGTTCAACTTGTCTTGACCCTCTGACCTTGGGGTGGCGAAACCTAGACAGCAAGAGCTAACAAGCTACTGACGGTGCTTCATGTTAAGGTGCACGGGAAGGTACTCATGCGGAGACCACATTTCAGAAGAGGGCAACAAAATTATGGACATGTGAACTGCCAAGTGGGTATAAAGCACAGCTTGACTATGTACTAGTCAGGAAGAAATGGAGGAATAGCGTGATCAATTCTGAGGCCTATAACTCATTTGCCAGCATATGATCAGATCACAGAATCGCAACAGCCAATATAAGGCTTAGTCTCCGAGCAAATGGCAAATCACCTCCAAAGAGAGTAAAATATAACTGGAACAAACTTGCTTCTGATCCAGATCTGCAGGAAAACTATACAATTGAAGTGCGAAATAGATTTACTGCACTAACAGAGGAAGACGATGGTACTGACCAATCCACAAGATATAGCTATACTGCTGCAAAGTTGTTACCACGTGTCCAAAAGAAGAAAAATCAAAATGCGCTTTGCTATGACGTGAGAGTCGAGAAAGCAAGACATCATCTGAAGGAGGCACATGACAAACATGTCATAGAGAATGACAAGTCAAGCTGTTATGTATTTGAGCAGAGCAAAAGAGCCCTTGATGATGCATATGAAGAGGCAAATTCTGATTATTTAGAGAAGAAGCTCAATGACTTTGAAGAGGCCAACCTCAGTCATAAGCACCGGATGGCGTGGGACCTTGTAAACGAGATCAGTGGTAGAAAAAAAGTCAAGAAATGGAAGGTTAAAGGGGGATACTAAAGAAGACAGGATCCAAAGCTGATTCAATCACTTTCAGCAACTTCTTGGAGATCCTCCAGTTGTGACTGATGAAGATGAAGATATACCCACAATCTTTGAAGAACTACCAATCAGAACTGATCCCTTTGACAAAGTAGAATATCAAAAGGCAAAGGAGGCCATTAAGGAAGGGAAAAGTTTTGGTGAAGACGGAATTCCTCCAGAAGTCATAAAAAGATGCAACCTGGATGAAATTATCCTTGACTTCTGCAACAAAGCATTTCTTAGCAACGAAAAACCTGATCAGTGGTCTATAATGAACCTTATCCCTGTACCAAAAAGTGGGGATCTCAGCAACACTGCAAACTACAGAGGTATAAGCCTTAGCTCTATTGTAGCAAAAACCTACAATCGCATGCTGCTTGAAAGGATAAGACCACATATGGACACCAAACTCAGACCAAACCAATGCGGATTTAGAGAAAACAGATCTACTGTATGCCAGATTCTTTCACTTAGAAGAATAATAGAAGGAATTCAGGACAAAAATCTCACTGCAGTAATGACATTTATTGATTTTAAGAAAGCATTCGATACAATACTTAGAGGGAAAATGGTCAAAATACTCAAGGCATATGGACTACCCACCATAATTCGTCGTCCGTATTCCATAGTGGCGTATAGTGGGGCGCCGCGAATAAACAACTTTTCGAGAAAATCGGGTTTGAAGAAATGCCAATTTAAAATCGAGTTGTGTAAATCAGACATTCATTATATTTTGTAAATGATGTGAAATTTCTGTAGTAAACTAAATAGATTTTATTGTTATATATTTTTCAAAAGAAATAAATACATACTTTTGCTGGCAAACTGACAATAAAACTATACGTCACTATGGAAAACGAACAAAACGCAATACCCTAACCTTTTTCGTAT
The DNA here is from genome assembly GCF_039555335.1 of Amphiura filiformis. Classification (NCBI taxonomy): domain Eukaryota; kingdom Metazoa; phylum Echinodermata; class Ophiuroidea; order Amphilepidida; family Amphiuridae; genus Amphiura; species Amphiura filiformis. Next base: position 27,637,160 of record NC_092630.1, on the reverse strand, counting down.
TCCATAGTGGCGTATCGACCATACGCCACTTTTTATACACATTTTATAATTATGAAATATAAAAAAAAATGAAAAACATCGTATTCCATAGTGGCGTATAGGTCCGATACGCGTACGCCACTATGACATACGATGTTTTTCATTTTGCCGATATTTCATAATTATAAAATGTGTATAAAAAGTGGCGTATGGTCGATACGCCACTATGGAATACGAAAAATGTCACTTTGTAACTATACGCCACATTTAATTAATTAATTACTAATTAATTAGCTAATTATGACTGATGAGACTTAGAAAAAATGAAAGAGAACATCATTAAAGACATATGTGCCAATTTTCAAAAAAATGACCAAAAATCACTATACGCCACTATGGAATACAGCCGACGAATTGTGAAAGCCATAGAAGACACCTACCAGAACACAAGAGCAAAAGTTGTGACTCCTGATAGAGAAACAGAGGAATTCAACATCCTTGCAGGAGTTCTTCAAGGGGACACTCTTGCTCCTTATCTTTTTATAACTGTGTTAGACTATTGCATGAGGTCTGCTATAGATGGTAGAGAAGAGAATCTAGGCTTTACAGCCAATCCCAGACGCAGTAGAAGGGTTGGACCGCTATGTGTTACTGACTTGGACTTTGCTGACGATATAGCATTAATTTCTGATACTGCCAGTCAAGCTCAGGAGCTACTGGAAAGGATAGAGAAAGCTGCTTTACGAGTAGGTCTGCACATGAATACCAAAAAGACAAAATGCATGGTATTCAATCAACAGACTGAAGTGGATGTAAGAACTGCAGATGGAACCAGTTTGGAAGTTGTAAAAGACTTCAAATATCTTGGAGCTTGGATCAAAAGCAGCGAGCAGGACATCAAAACAAGGAAAGCACTGGCATGGAGGGCATGTAATAAGCTCACTAAAATCTGGAAATCCCATCTACCAAGGCAGATTAAAGTCAAGCTTTTCCAAGCAACAGTAGAAAGCATCCTGCTCTATGGTTCAGAAACTTGGACAGTGACAACAAAGATCCGCAAGTTGTTGGATGGTTGTTACACCAGGCTACTTAGATCAGCTCTTGATATAAGCTGGAGGACACATACCACAAATAAAGAACTGTATGGAGAACTCCCAAAGGTAACTGATAAAATCAGGAAAAGGAGACTACAATTTGCTGGTCACTGTTTAAGAAGTACAGGGCAGGTGGTGTCAGACCTAGTGTTGTGGAAACCCAGTCATGGCAAAAGAAGTGCGGGGCGACCGAGCAAGACCTATGTAGATCTTCTGTGTGAGGACACTGGACAGGAACCAAACGAAATCCGGAGCTGCATGCAGGACAGACACATCTGGAGAGCCATCGTAGGAGTCCGACAGAAGTCGTCCGAGTGAGTGAGTGAGTGAGTGTTAAATTTGACTGCCACACGTTTGGGCTATTCCATTTGACATGCATACACCCCTAGATGGAGGTCATGATGCCCAAAATTGCCCAAATGATGGGGGGGGGGCATGGTGGGTGGGTTTTTCGGGGGGGGGGGTGAAAAAATATTGTGTTCGAAATTGTCCATATTTTTACTCCTATGAATTTCAAAGCACTGAAAATTAAGGAAAAAAGAAAACATTAAAATCTTTCTCGTTTTGATATTTAGGTTCGTAAATAGCATATTACTTTTGGGCTTGGAGATAGCCCATAGGGGGTGTATGGATTTCAACTGGAATAGCCCAATGGTTTAATCACCTGTGTGAGTTTCTGCATGTAAAATCATCGGCAAGTAACAGCCCCCATGTCACTTCGGAAAACGCGGTAAATCGCCAACATTATTTGCAGAACCTATCAGAATCTGTCCTCTTTTTCCACCATTTTCAAGATTTTAAGCTTATCTGCCAGATTTTAGCTTTTTTGAGCGATTTTGCTCATTTTACCGCGTTTTCCGAAGTGACATGGGGCCTCTTTGAGTCAGTGAGTTTGACGAAGGATGTTGCAAGCCTGGGGTTGCAAGCTCTTTGCAAATTTTAAAATTCATGACTGCCATCAACTCCTCATAGCTTGCTACTCACATTCCACTAACTACACGATACGTCTCCGATCCCGCTTCAAACTCGGTAGTCTGTGCTTGAGCTGTGTTATTTGCCACCAGTGCTCTTGTCCGTCGTGGTATGAAAGATCCATCCGGTGCCAGAAGAACGTTGGTGTATGCAGACTCACGCATCCCAATTACTTCTTCCAGATTGACACTCTTTCGAGATGACCGGGCAATAACCAGCAATCTGGCAAATAGTGCATTATGTTGTTTCCTTCAAGGTCAACACCTCAAACTATATGTTCCAATGTTGTTTGCAGCATATGTCCATTACAACATTGATATGAAAGTTGACACTCCATATGAGAAATACAGTTTGTCACACTCATTGACTCAAAGGCTCGAGGATATTGTCAAGTACAAGTTATATTTGACAACTATACAAAGAAAGCATCACTGAAGGAACAGACTAGAGAATGACGGAAATGTACGATGAAGAGAACTAAATCCTACATCGTTCAAGACTCAACAGCATCAAAGACAACAATATGCATTAGGTGGAAGCGTCCTATTTAACGTTAGCTTAATTATTTTATTGACTTTTCACCTGGTAAATCGGGTGGGAAAAAAGAAAGTAATTAAATATGCAAAGAAAACGCTAAATAGGGCACATCCGCCTAATGGTTCTCGCCAGCAACAGCACAAAGGATTTGTTACTAGATATTGTTGCTAGTCATGAATACATGCCAAAGACGGTGCAAAGTTTCCCTGCAGCCTATGGCAAGCTTGGCCCAAAGAAATCAGCAGCTTTGATCAACTGGCATGCTCGCACAGGCTGTGATACAACAGGACAAATCCAAGGAAAGGGAAAATGGATGCTTTGTAACTTTCATGAGGCAAGCCCCGCAATTCTGATAGCATTAGCTTGTCTTGGCGAAGGGGATGAAACATCCGATGAAGTTCTACGTGGACGTGAAGAGTTTCTTTTCTGTCCAAGTGGAGTCCACATTGAGCAAGCAAGGATTTTGTCAGGCTAATATCTGGCGCAAGTAGCCTATATGTTATTGAACCCAACGTATCTTGACCCTCTTGACCTTGGGGTGGTAAACCTAGACAATAAGCTACTAACGGTTCTTTCACCTCAGGTTGCTCCAGCTCCGGTCAAGATTGGCCCAGATCTAGAAGATCATTGAAGCAATGACAATAATCAGTAACGTTGGTAACGCATATTCATTATTACATTACATAGCATTTAATGATTGCGCTCTTCCCAGGAGGCGCAAAGCTTGTACAAAAATGTAAAAAATACATAATTCAAAGAACAAGAAAGTAATGGAAAGCAAACAATAAAACAAAGTGATGAGTTTCAACGTACTTGTTGGAAGCGAGGCGGACGTTTTGACGGCAACAGGTAGATCGTTCCAAGCACGTGAAGTAGATACAGTTCTATCGAAAGATTGGACTCTACTCTAGTAAAAAGTGTTCCAATCATAAATACGTTCTTATTGTTGGAATCCTCATAGGCCAAAACATATGGTTAGTCATCAAAAGCATCTTCCTATGTCCATTGGTTCAAAAGTTATGACATTTTACGTAAAAAGCCTAAAATATGGCGGCCATCTTGGATTTTTGCTAATTTAGAGTGTTTCTAGTGTACTTATTTTGTTTACAATGAATCGGTGACCCTTTAACATGAGTTTAGATAAAATATAATAAATATTGTATGACATTTGAATGAACAGTTGTGGTTAATTGGTAATTTATTTTTACAAATTGGTGGCCATTTTGAAATAATTCAAAATGGAGGCTCTAAATGTTAATGAAAAAACTGGCACCCATTTAATCAGTGATGTTTCTAGAAGTGTTTAAACATGGAGGCCAAGAATCTACCCAAAAAACGTAAGCCTATAGAATATTTCATGTAATTTCCCAGAATATAGTTGGTGGTATTTACCAAGAAATACCGATATTTCCCACCTGGTTAACTATTCCACACATAAAACAAATGGCCAGTATTCCAGGTACTTTTTAAAATACCAATGCAAAATTATTATGAAACATGATCTTCATCTGTGACGTTGTCTTGTTATTATCTATAGAGGTTATCAACTTTACTCATGCGTGGCTTCTAATAAAAGGCGCTGATTCCCGTAGTATTCCTCATTCAAACTAATTCAATGCACGACCTCGGAGTTACCTGCATGACTTTGGCGGGCTATTTTGAAGCAGTCATGGTTGCACATGCAGGTACTTCTTTTGAAAGTCCTAAACAAGGTATAGCAGTCGTTGATAGGATATATGCAACTTATAGATCACGGATAACCTCTATTCTATTTTTAACCTCTAATGATAAACCTGACATTTTTCTGGCGAATTTGACAATATTTTGGCAGCTCTAACACACTGGAACTCTGTACCATCCAATATTCGGTGTTCTGGCCCATTTTGTTTTCAAGAAGTCTCAATACTCATACTATGGGTCTTTTATCTTTTCAGTTTGGGGTTCTTTTTTCGTTTTCGGTTTCAGATCTCATTGTTATATTGCCCGGCTTATTTTGAAGTGTTAGCTTGATGTATGTGTGAACAATCCTTTTATTCTAGTCTTTTGTTGCTCACTAAAAAGTTGAAGGAAGTGAATTTTTGATTTCGGTTTGATGAGTTAAGTCAATTTTTGACATGAAAACTTGAGATGAGAGGGTTGGTGCTAATCTAATTTTACGGTCTTAAATTCCCAAAAAGTTGTACGGCTTCAATTAACTTGCAGTCGGTGTATAGGCGCTTCCGCCTATGCGGGAGTGGGTCGTGAAAATAATCTAGCATCGAAATATATACTAACCATGTTGCCAAGTACTTAGCCAAAGTCGCGGGTCATATTGTCGATGAAACGAGAGACTGAAATTGCCAAATGTCGCCCAATGGAGCGTGCAAGTGGCGATTTGGTAGTCACGTTATAATTATATTGACATGCAAAGAATTGCATTCAAGCGAAGGTAATACCTTGCCCATGCAAAACACGAGTTTATTTTAAATGTTTATTTTTGGCAGAGCTGATTTTTGTCAGTCATTGATCATACTGACAAATTTTGCAAAGAGGGATGGGAACTTGAGACTGACAGACTGAACAAGTGAGAGTGGGAGGGGCACAGTGTCATCGACCCTATATCTTCATGGCAGGAATCGCCATGGTAGGTTAAATCCACAGCCACGATTAGCCATTTGGTTCAAACCTTTAAAGCTCTTTTAAACTAATAATTAGTCGAGGGACATAACTAAGGCTACTCACAATAGCCGGGTAATCGATCTTGGTTGTGCGTGATTAAGCTTGTATACCCCATTGAGGTCAATGGTCATCGACTTTATACTGCCTACAGTGAGTGCAGCTGTACTACACGCTGCACGCTGTAGTCCATAACAGGACCAACGCAATATAAAATGGACAAATTTTGAGTTCAAAGCGCACGGCCAATTTTCAAAGCGCATTCTAGCGGTATCAGAAGATTTTCGTCTGATATCAAAATCGTGCATAGCAATTCACGTGTATCGATCCCGTGTATTCATTTTAGTGTCCCTTCTGCACCAAATAATTATTAGCCAGGCGGTGTCGGTGTGAGGGGCGGGGGAGAAAGAGGCGGAAATACTAGAAAGAGAAGAACACGAGAAGAGAGAGAAGGGGCCGTTGAGTAAAGGGGAGACTGATTTTGAGGGGGATGAAGCGCAATAAGGAGATACGAAAAAGTCAGGATAGGCGACACTGCGGCCCTGCACAGGCCCGTAGCCAGGATTTATTAGGGGTTCGACCGGCTCATAAGCGGACCTTTTGTGCACTACTTCCCAATTGAACAACACATCGCTGACAAAATGCATAGCTGCTCTCGGAGCACAGTGTCAACACCCTGTATTATAAATATTTTTTCCATACAGCTCAATACTCCGTTGAAATCAATATTCTATTATTGACACAGATAAAGAAAGTTTAGGATATGTATTGTGTTATAGGACGTGCACCTGGAACTTAACTAAATGGGCTAAACGCGTTCCTTTATCTATAAAGTATAATTGTCATTCTCAACATTAAATATATCTCAATTTTTACATTGGATTTCAATTTTTTTACATTAAAAATGCAGTAAAAGATATCCACAGCAAGCTGCAAGGCCCCGCTAATTAGTGTAGGGCCTACTGCTTTTCGAGTGAGTGTACTGGAAACAAAAACCCTGGTTTTATCTGAAAACTATTTTTTTTTCTTGTAATAGAAACATCATATGGGGTACTAGAGCATGCACAAATCGTAATTATGTGTAGAATATAGAAACGCTGTGGTATCTCATATGATAGTCATGGTATGCTTAGCCTGAGTCGCTCGGCCTATCTCGAACAAAATCGCGATGCGTAGCTTTTAAAAAACGAGAGGATTCGTTGTATCACGGCAATTTTAAACACGAAGATATAGGGATGATGACGATGTGCGGAGTACCAAGTGGAAAGAGACCAGGGGCTATTTTAGACAACAAAAAATCACTGCACGTTTACTTTTTTTGTCGCAGTGGGCATCAGAGTGGGGGTCAATGGCCCCTTTGAGTTTCTGAAATTTTTAAAAATCACGCGTTATATTAACTCATTTTGGTGACACGTTAGTGACCTCACGTATATTTTAGTTCTGATTTGGATTGCCTCCTTAGTAGTATATGAAAAGATAACACAAAAATCAGTTCCAAAAGGACTTTAGCAAGTCTATAGACGGGCATGGGTCAGTGTTCCAGCCAAGAATTACACTCGTGAATAGTTTTCCTCGTTGAGTGTGCAAAGTATATGATAAAAATGTTATTAGGTTCGGTTTTGGGTATCATACGGATAACATGTAGTCTCGGAGTCCGGGTCCATATCAGAAAACTCTACTATACTCCACATTCCAGAAAAATATTATCAACTTCTGCCAAATGAAACATAGCTCCTATAATCATTAGTTCTTACTGGCAATATTATTGAATTAAGGGCCAAAAACATGCATGTTGTAACAATCAAGTCTTAAGACTTTATACGAAGACTAAATTTCAATTTATGCGTTCTAATTTTTGGAAAAGACATGTTTCATTCTTACAACCAATCATTTAATTAAAGTAACACAAAAAAGGTAAAAATTAGAGCATAATTTTCAACATATAATCAAGATTTTGAATCAGAGCTTGTTCCAAGTCTTTGATTTTTTTGTCAGAAAACATGCCTGAAATGCGTGTTATTGGCGAAATTAAGAAATGGTCAAGAAATGAGTAAAATACGGAACTTCGTCTTTGATCTGCAGTTAGTACAAAATGAATGATTAGGAGAGCGCTGTGTTTCACTTTGCAGAACTTGCTAATATGTTTTGAATCCCCTCAAAAAGTGCCGTATTTTTTCTGGTTTGGGGAGTATTATAATCTGTGTGTATCACACAAATCCGTATCAAACCATAACTAATTATAATGTAAGAATGTTGAACTTGGCCCATGATAAGATGACTTCTCATATAGCAAATTATATACAGACTTGACATTTAATATGGAATATTTATTCGCAAAATTACAAGACTGGTCTGGAAGGGGTCTGCATAAACCGCACGGGCTAAATATTAATTGGGGTGTGTCGGGAGATGATGTAAAATAATTGTTTGATAGAGAATGTGCTTTTTATGAGTTTGCATTATGGTGCTCACATTTAGCGAATTCGCCTAAAATGGCGGATTAAGGATGGCTGAATTTGAGCTTTGTTCTGTTATTATCAAATGTATAGGGGTTTGAGGTGATATTTCCTAAACTTAGTCAGCAATTGGCATTAATCACATCTGAAACACACTTGCAATGTATTGATATTTTGAACATGGGAGGAGCTTAAAATATGGCTTTTCAAAGTGGTACGTACTAAAAAAAGTTTGAATGGCCCCCCTGAGGTCAAATGTTATAAACTTACGGTACAAAGCAACTGCATGGATTCTTGGTTGTCCAATGAACTCACGCTGTTTCTTTGTGTACAATAAGTTTATAACATTTGGCCCCAGGGGGGCATTCAAACTTTCTGAGTGCGTACCACTTTTCAGAGCCATATTTTGTAAAGCTCCTCCCACTTTCAAAACTGGTAGATTACAAGTGCATTTCAGTTCTGACGAACACTTATTGGTATTTCGGTTCAGCAAAATCACCTTAAACCTCAATAGATTTGATAATATCAGAATAATGTTGCTCAAATTCAGAAATTTTGCCCCCACAAAAATCAAATTCAGTCTCCTTTAAATCCGCCATTTGAGGCTAATTCACTGCATTATGAGCGCCATAATGTAAACGAATGGAAAGCCCATTTTCTGTCAAACAATTACTTTACACCATCTCCTGATACACCCCAATTAATATTTACCCCGTGCAGTTAATGCAGACCCATTCCAGACCAGTCTTGGAATTATGCGAAATATGCTAAATATTCCATATTAAATGTCAAGTCTGTATATTTGTATTCATTTGTAGAGACGAATAAATTGATTCTGTTTTTATTTGATTTGGACCATTATTCTTGACCCTTGAGTTTGTAGCCTTGGACCTATTATCTCATTAATTAGGAGCTGTGCAATAATTATGAGCCCCCCCCCTCTCGGCCTGCCAAAAATCGCTTGCCCCCCCCCTCCCCTATCCCCGCCAAAAAATATGTGCCCTTCCCCTTTACACGCAAATTTGCAAACCTTAAATGGTCTATGTTGCCAGCGCAGCGAGCAGGAAAATTTGCATGTTAACGTGCGGCAAAAAGAAAGAAAAAAAATCCGCCCGACCCAAACTCCCGTGCCACCCACCCCATGAGAATCTAATGGGACCTTGAGACCAGTCGAACAACATAATAAGACATTTTATAACTTGATGAAAGCATTTTCAAATTCAATCCCCCGTGTGACCTTTGACCTTAATAACTCAATTTGCTCAACAGTGATACAGTCTTGATACCCGCCAGATTCTAAATCTGGACACCCCTCCTAATACACTGCAAAATTCAAGCGTTTAGATTCTAAACACCTTTTTGTAACACTTATGAAACATGTCACAGTATTTATTTTCTAAACATGTCACAGTGTTTAGTTTCTATAACAGTCAACACCATGTTTAGAAACTAAACACTAGGCCTATAGTGTCCAGGTCAACTAAACACTATAGCGTTTAGTTTCTAAACATGATGTTGACTGCTGTAAAAACTAAACATGTCGCAGTATTTAGAAACTATACACTGTGACATGTTTAGTTACCTGTTACACTTATTACACACTGTGACACGTTTAGTTTCTACCGCAGTCAACACCATGTTTAGAAACTAAAAACTATAAAGTTTAGTTGACCTGGACACTATAGGGTTTAGTTTCTAAACATCCTGTTCAACACATCACATGTTAATGACAATGTGTTTAACCAAGAAGTGTTTAGGATTTTCAATCACATACCTAATCTTGATTTCAACCAAAACATGATAGATTTTCATTCCGACACCATTTTTCGTAAAATATGATCATGTCATTAATGCACTGCCTAGGCTAACATTGTTGTATACAAACATACAAAAACTTACATTTTCTATGTCATTTTAATAATTAACCAAATTTCAAAAAACACATTACTTCCTTCAACCATTTCCATGTTTTAACACATTTGTTTTCAGATTTTTACCATAAAACAGTGGTTAAAAGTTGTTACAATGCATCAAATATGAATGTCATAAAATAAGGAACACTATGTCACTATCCTTACCATTTATCTGACATTATGCTAACATGCAAAATTAAATATCCACAAACATGCTCACAAAAATATCAGAATTGGTTTTCCAAAAACGGGGACCCCTATTTTTTCACTCTATTTTAGGACTGATGAGTCTCCAAATCTCGACAAAATATTCACCATGGATATACTAATATTACAAATGTAATTTATGAAAGTAGTAAGCACTTCTTATATAATTGTCCAATATACAAAACTTTGGGGTCCACGTTTTAAGAGTCCCCGTATTACAGATTGACCTAGGGTAATCTGTAAAACGGGGACACCCTTAAAATCAACCCACAAAGCTACTGACAAATTTCTAGGGGGTCCCCGTTTTGGGGTCCCCGTTTTACTGGGTCAATCTGTAAAACGGGGACCCCAAAAACGGGGACCCCCTAGAAATTTGTCAGAAGCTTTATGGGTGATTTTAAGGTCCCCGTTTACAGATTACCCTAGGTCAATCTGTAAAACGGGGACCCTAAACACGGGGACCCCAAAATTTTGTATATTGGACAATTATATAAGAAGTGCTTACTACTTTCATAAATTACATTTGTAATATTAGTATATCCATGGTGGAGTGTTTTGTCGAGATTTGGAGGCTCATCAGTCCTAAAATAGAGTGAAAAATAGGGGTCCCTTGTTTTGGTCCCCGTTTTACAGATTACCCTGGGTCAATCTGTAAAACGGGGACTAAAGTTGAAAAACAGGGACCCCTAGAAATTTGTCAGTAACTTTATGGGGTGATTTTAAGGGTCCCCGTTTTCGGGGTCCCCGTTTTCGGGGTCCCCGTTTTATATACTCCCATATATTCATACGTACCGGTAAACGTAAATAGAAAGCAAATTTATACTTCTTCGCTACTTGAATTTGGTACACTCACCGGAGCGCTTTCACCGGGTCAACCGGCGTCTTCAGCGGATGTTATTGCTCTGAAGATTGTTGTTGCTAGTGATGTAGTACTAGGACACCTCCGATGACGTCACAGATGTTGATGACGTCAAACTTGAAGATGTTGTGCCGCCCCTTGGTTCCGGGGGTCAGGAGGTTGTCCCAGACAGGGTCGATGTCCAACCCTTTGTCACGGTTCAGTCTGGGTCTTTTAGTTCTGATATGGATTGCTTCCAAGACCCTGCGAGGGAAGTCCTTGGACTCCCTTTCTATAACTCTTTTACGTTCTCCCAGTCAATCTGGTGTCCTTTGCTTCTGTCGACGTGTTCCTTGATCGCTGACTTGGAACTGGTCGCTTTGGATTTATGTTCTGTTAGCCTCTTTTCGAGCTTGCTTCCAGACTTTACCGGTGGGTCTATGGGCTATGGGCTGTGTTTAGTGTCATTATCTTGTCGGCAAAATTGATGTGGGTTGGGACCCCGGGGTTGAGACTTCTCTTGCTTTACTTGCAATAAAACTTATTTTTCTTGGTTGTTTATGATATGATTTTATTAACCTGCACAACATCGCGACCAAACGGCCGAATTGCATTACACAAGAAACAAGAAGCAAATATTATGAAAGAAACCAATTACATATAATTATAAAGCAAAAAAAAGGTAACTTGTACGGTGTACCATCTCCGCCAATTTCCTTTTTTAATTTCCCTTTTTTTAATTTCCCTTTTTTAATTTCCTTTTTTTTAATTTCACTTTTTTTAATTCCCCCTTTTTTTTTTTAATTCCCCTTTTTTTTTTTCCCTTTTTTTTTTTTTTTCCCTTTTTTTTTTTTTTTTTTTTTTTTTAATTTTTCCCCTTTTTTTTTTTAATTTTTTTTTTTTTTTTCCCCTTTTTTTTTTTTCCCTTTTTTTTTTAATTTCCCCTTTTTTTTACTTTCCCATTTTTTTTTAATTACCCTTTTTTTTTGAATTTCCCCCTTTTTTGAATTTCCCTTTTTTTTTTAATTTCCCTTTTTTAATTTCCCTTTTTTTTTAATTTCTCCGATATTTTTTTTGATGTGCGTATAATGTTGCAGCTAGTGGATTCATGTTAGTATACCGCGGGGAGCATTAGCCTTAGTCAAGGCTTCGTCCGTACTTTATATTTGAACACAGCTGTCCAACATGGATAGCGCTCGCATAGCTTTCTATTTTTTATATCTTGGCCTATAGTGAAGACAAAATTAAATCCAAACCTAGTAAAACAATCCGAATCCAATAGAGTGATCACGAGGCTTATATTAAAGAAGGCCTAATTTGAATTAGATTAGAATAATAATTGTTAATAATATATTAAATATTTAGACCCTTCCACTGTATAAGTCTTTATTCGGCCTATAGCTAAAGCCACGATTTCTCCGTGTTCATGGTGTTACAAAATCTAAAATCCGTGTTGCAAATTGGACGATTCCGTGATTTTCCGTGTCCACTGTAAAGCACTAGGCCTATGGCCAGAATCTTGGATCGTAGGCCTAAAATTAATGCTAGAATTGATTGTTTAATGGTTGATTACTGCTAAATAATCACTTTTCTTTGTTTTATTTTACAAATCAACACAAAAGTTAGACATTTTATACAGTTTTTCACTATTTGGTGGCATTTTCAAATTTCCCTGAGCAAACCCTGACATAAGATGAGTTTTTAACATCTTTTTAAACATAGTTACATTTTTAGCAGTTCTAAAATATATAGGCAATTCATTCCATAGACGTGGAGCTGCAATTTCAAATGACTCATGTGCTCTTATTTTGTTTCTTGAAGAAGTTGCATGTTTCCAGATTGAAGAGTAGGCCTACGAGTGGGAACATAATTTGAAAGAAGTTCAGATAAATATGACGGAGCAATAGGCCTATCATTATTACATTTATATACAATCAACATAAGTTAAACAACAATTCATTGGAACACAGGAAGCCAATGCAGTTCCTTACCAGTGTGTTATTAGTTTGTGAGAAAAATGCAAAAATAGTCACATAGGCCTAATAGTAATAAAATAGCTCTCATGATGCAGTCATGTCTGCAGTAGAATTCATCTCGACCTTTGCAGGACTTAACCCCATTAAAAGCTATTAAACCAAGATAACACTCATTGAAACAGCTCAACTGATTAAATCGGATCTTCTCTGGTTGTGCACAAGTGACTGTTTTCATGTGCGATATCGCAATAAAGCTGGTATTCATAGCTTCAGTTGAGTAACCGATTATAAAGGAAACGAAAGGAAACAATGTTATGTGTGGCTTTGTTCACGAAATCAGACAATGTCGTGCTTTTTGTAAACCAGCATTCTTGAAAATGAGCAACATAATGATTTTTGACTTAACACGGTTTGGAAATAATTTCTTCATATTTTTGGTGTTATCTGTCGTTTACATGTCCTTCCTAAAACACAAAAGTACGACCCTCTCCAAACACCTAAATTAGCTAAAAATTTAGGACATGTTAAAAACTATATTTTCTAGAACTTTAGAAGAGTACTTTTAATATTGGCCGGTTATTTTCACACAGCGACGTTAACTAGTCATATCCCCATACTGTTAACGTAGGGCTATTTGTAAAGGTCACGCGTCAATGGGAAAGAGCACTGTGTATTGTGTATAGGAAAACGGACAGTAACTGCAGTATGTATTAAATAGTACGAATATGCCGTCCCTAATACATGGCAATTTTAATGGCAATTTTAAAACATTTGGCATGTGCAAAGGAGGGGGGGCGAAGATTTTTTTGGCAGGCCGAGAAGGAAGCAAGCAATTTTTTGGCACGCCTTGGGAAAATTACCCCCCCTCACGGGCCGGGATAAAACAACTGCGATTTATATACTAGTATTCTTATGGTTTTCCCGTGACTTGAAATAAGTCTACGGCCCTAGCACACAGGCTCCGGCACAGGCTATATCAGTGGTGTAAATAATACACACACATGGTCTGACCACTGACTTCTACACAGTGGGTCTGTCCATATAATACTATATGGTAAAGACTACAGTGCGTAAGGCCGTATAAAATTAATGTTTTGGTTCTCGTCCAGAGGATTTTCATGAATTGATGAGGGAGGGAGGTGTTGTTTTTTGTTTGTTTTTTTCAATGTAAAATTAGCATTGTCAGTAGTTTTCGGTCTTCTCCAACAGTGCTCGAGGAAACGATACGCAGCGGGAAGCGAGCAAATTCTTGGACAACTACTGAGTATGTGTCTCGGCCAAGATTCTGCTTTGTGAGAAAATAAAAGGGGAATTAAAAAAAGAGGAAAATAAAAAAATAAAAAAGAGAAATTAAAAAAGGGGGGAAATAAAAAAAGGGAAATTAAAAAAAAGGGAAATTAAAAAAAGGAAATAAAAAAAGGGAAATTAAAAAAAGGAAGTTAAAAAAAAGTGGAAATTAAAACAAAAAGGAAATTAAAAAAAGTGGAAATTAAAAAAAGGGAAATTAAAAAAAAGGAAATTAAAAAAAGGGAAATTAAAAAAAAATTAAAAAAAAAGGAAATTAAAAAAAGGGGAATTGAAAAGGAAATTGGCGGAGATGGTACACCGTAATAACTTGGCATGGAAAACAGCAGAGAGATGCAAAAGGGCACAATGGGAAGCCACCAGCACGCAAGCAACTACTGCTTATTCAGCAGATCATGTAGTAGGGAATGGGCCTTTCAGCAAATCTGCTTGTGCGCGCACGCAATTAGGAGATATGGGCTGCATTTCTCAGCTGTCTTCAGTGGCGTAACCAGTGGGGGGCCGGGGGGGCAAGCTGCCCCCCCTGACACAAAAAAACTGGGAAGAAGAGCAAAAAATTGGGAAGGGAAAAGGGGAAGGAGAGAAAAGAGGGAAGAAAAAGGGGGAAGGAGAAGAGGAAAAAGGAGGAAAGAAGAGAAAGGGAAAGAAGAAAAGAAAAAGAGGGAAGAAAAAAGGGGAAGGAGAAGAGAAAAGGGGAAGGGAGAATAGAAAAGGGAAAGAAAGAGGGAAGAAGATCTATACTACTTTCATTGTGAAATTTTGTACTCTGAACACTGGATTTTTAGCTTCTAATATGCCAAAAACCATGAGCTTCAGGGGGCTCCGCCCCCTTGACCCCCACCCTGGACCCCACCAGGGGCCCTACGGCGGGCACCTGGACCCCACCCGTTTATCACTTCGCGGCAAGCCGCGCACGATGCGCACATAAATAATACAACTTTTGGTCAATAATTGGGAAATTTTTCAATCTTGCCCCCCCCCGGAAGGTCAGGTCTGGTTACACCCCTGGCTGTCTTCCATGGACTTCACTTCTACTAGGAGGTAGTGTAGTATCCTATGTTTTTTGTGGGAGGTAATGGAACATTTTGAGATTTTGATCTTAAATGATAGATAAGGGTTCCAGGAACTCAAATCAAATTGTTACCATTTTTTTCTCCCAGCCCCTTGGCGGCCATCTTGAATTTCAAAATGGCCGCCATTTTTACATATGTTGGATTATAACTTGGCTTCTGAGCTCCACATCAAGTTGAAAATGGTGGCAATACCCATGTTTATGATGTCAAGGATTACAATGAAGGCATATACAGGGTTATACGTCATTTCGTTTGGCGGCCATCTTGGATTTCAAAATGGCTGCCATCATGAACACATTTTTGGCTATATCTGAAGTTGTGCGCCACAGAGCAAGCTAAAAATGGTGGCAATATCCATGTTTATGATGCAAAAGATTTGCAAATAAAGCATATATACACAAAGGTACAGGACATTTCGTTTGACAGCTCTCTTAGATTTCAAAATGGCCGCCACAAACAACATATTAACAACATATTTCGGACCACAATATTTATCTTAAATTCAGAGTTACTTAAACCGGTAGCAATCGTAATACACATGTTTATACTGCGATTACAAAAAAAGGTCCAAGAAAGTTACATTATTTGATGGCCACCTTAGATTTCAAAATGGCCACCATTATTATCATATTTTGACTTGCACTTCTTGACATTTTGTTAGGTACTGCATAATTGCAGGTTCTACATAATTGTTTCCAATTTTGATTGCATGAATTTTAGGTAAACCATTAAGAACTGAAACTTACTAGCTTGACTCTAATACACCATTATAATTACTCTCTCCATCTCCTCACTTGTTTCTGGCTCAGTCAGTGTGTTGCAGCATGCACATGAATCCCTCGCAGCCACTTATAACTTCATGTGATGGTATGTTTCCTTTGCCTAGATCTAGCAGGGCATTTACAACATTGTCTACTGCTAATAATTTTGAGAGGAGATATTTCTTCCCCATTCCACTTATTCGTCCCTCAGTGCATGGAAAGCAGGAAGGGTCATAGTTCTAATTAGGTTTCAAACTTCAAAGCTATGGACCTGCTGTTGTCTGATATTCCTGTGATTATGTGAGTGTCAGGCCCTACTTCAGGGAGGCTTCTCAATAGAAGAACCCCTTCTCTCTATCTTGGGTGAACAAGTCTACCTCAATACCAGACTTCGCAAGTTCAAGACCAAGGAGGATCATCAAGGTGTCTGCCTCCTCCTGTGTACCATGGCCAGTACTGCACTTCAGGTCTGATGTGTTTGTTAAGACATCTCTTCTGGTGACAGTTACTGCAGCCTTTGTGTAGTTGGAAATGACCTTATCAGCCAGGAAGAGCATTAGGCTATTTTTAGACTTTCGTCCAGCTCCGCAGATCAGCACCACATCCTTTCCCAGGCAAAGACAAACAGCAGGAAAGAGAAATTCATGCACTAAAAGGCATTGGGCCAAGACACATTTTTAGGAAAATCTGTATAACGTCATGACTAACCAGGTTGTCG
This sequence comes from Amphiura filiformis, assembly GCF_039555335.1. NCBI lineage: Eukaryota > Metazoa > Echinodermata > Ophiuroidea > Amphilepidida > Amphiuridae > Amphiura > Amphiura filiformis. The sequence goes on along the minus strand of NC_092630.1, from coordinate 27,620,676 downwards.
AAGATCATACACAACAGTCGATTTTAGGTTTTGAAAGCAGAGGTGAGAGAGCAAAATTTGACTTTGTTAATGCTCGAATCAATGGAGATAAAAGCCTCTGGAAACAAATGACAATGTTAAGGTACCAAATTGGGATAAACTCGGCAAAACGGTCAAACTGAAAGCCAGTGGTGAAGTCTTGCACCTCAAATCAGCAAGTACAATGTTGTCAAGGCTACAGGTTGTAGCAAAATCACAGAGACAGACGGAACTTGAAGAGGTGATATCTCAGTATGAACTCAATGCCATAAACTCTACTTTGATGAACACTACTGGACACCTTCTTCCAATGAAAAACAAAAGTCAGCTCATTCATGCATTGATAAGTCTTTCAGAGGAGGAGCAAACTGATGAATCTGCAGCTTCAGCAAATGAAGAACAATGATGACAATTCATTTGAAATAGTCCCTGAGAAAGTCAACTGGAACAGAGATCAGCAGTAACTACAAGAAAGTGGTAATCCATCCTCAGTCTCTTTAACAAACACTTGATAATAGATGCAAGGGCAGTTGTCCAGGCAATCGTTAGTGTCGTAAGCAATACATTCCGCACCTTTGATGATATTGCAAAAGCATTCGTTACCAATATTAAATCACTCCTCAAGAATTAATGAATTATACAGCAGGTTGTGTCATCTTTGATACCTACAACATGAAGGTGACCCTCAAAGATGACATAAATTATGAGACAGAGGGTGAAGACCTCCTTATATCAGACAGCACTCCTGTTAAAGACATAGAGAAGGTGATGTCCAATCCAAGGAAGTCCAAGGATAGCCTGACTCTCTTCCTGGCTGATAAGGTCATTTCCAACAACAGAAAACCTGCAGTTACTGTGAACAGAAGCGATGTCTTTAAAAACCCACCAGACCTTAAGTGCAGTATTGGCCATAGCACGCAGGAGGAGGCAGACATCTTGATGATCCTCCATGGTCTTGAACTTGCGAGGTCTGGTATCGGTTTAAAGGTCGGTTTCTTCACCCAAGATACAGACTGGTAGGTTCTTCTATTGAGAAGATTCCCTGAAGTAGGGCTTGACGCTCATAGAATCACAGGAACATCAGAGGGCCATAGCTTTGAAACCTTTTTATAATGAACTTGATGCGTGAAGAGCTATGGCCCTATACCTGGTTTCCATGCACTGGCTGGCTGTGATACCGCCGGACGAATAAGTGGAATGGCGAAGAAATCTGCCTTCTCAAAAAGCACCAGACAATGTTGTAAATATCCAAGATCTTGGCAAAGGAAACGTATCATCACCTGAAGTTATGTGGCTGCGAGGGATTCATATGCATGCTGCTCAGTACCAAATATGTAGCAGCCACTACTGATACTTCCCTGCGGCGGAAAAGGTTCAAAAGCTTAAACCTATGCAGGGTATTGACACGCTTCCTCCAAACGCTTGGTACTATTTTTACAGCATATTCACTGTGCTCATCTTCACGCCAGCATATGGGCACAGGATGACGTTTTGCACCCAGTTATTACATGTACACTTGGATGGTGCAAAGATGGATCTAAATTAATACCAGTGTTAACACCTGTGGAGTGTGTACACCGGAAATCCGGAATCAGTCACAGAACTTATTAGATGTAACTGTGTAAGAACTATGTGTTCTACAATACGCTGTACCTGCAAGAGTAATAACTTAGAATGTACTGAACTGTGTAAGTACAATGCTAGAAAGGACTCTTGCAACACACTGGCTGAGCCAGAAACAAGCATTATGGAGAGAGTAACTATAATGGTGTGTTACAGTCAAGCTAGTAAGTTTCAGCTCTTAATGGTTTACTTAAAATTCATGTCTCAGTCTAGAAACAATTATGCAGAGCCTGCAATTATGCAATACCTTACAAATGTCAAGAAGTATAACCCCAAATATGTTAATAATGGTGGTCATTTTGAAATCTAAGGTGGCCATCAAATAATGTAACTTTCGTGGAATTCTTTTTGTTATCCTTAGCATTATAAACATGTGTATTACTATTGCTACCGGTTTAAGTAACTCTAAATTTAAGATAAACATTGTAGTCCGAAACATGTTGATAGTGGCGGCCATTTTGAAATCTGAGAGAGCTACCAAACAAAATGCCCTGCACCTTTGTACATGTATATGCTTTATTTGCAATCGTTTGCATCATAAACATGGATATTGCCACCATTTTAAGCTTGTTGTGTGGCTCACAACTTCAGATATAGCCAAAAACATGTTCATGATGGCAGCCATTTTGAAATCCAAGATGGCCGCCAAACGAAATGACGTATAACCCTGTATATGCCTTCATTGTAATCCTTGACATCATAAACATGGGTATTGCCACCATTTTCAGCTTGATGTGGAGCTCAGAAGCCGAGTTATTGTCCAAAATATGTAGGAAATGGCGGTCATTTTGAAATTCAGGATGGCGGCCAAGGGGCTGGGAGAAAAAAAGGGTAACAATTTGATTTGAGTTCCTGGAACCCTTACCTATCATTTAAGACCAAAATCTCAAAATGTTCCATTACCTCCCACAAATAACAAGCCATAACCATAAGTAACCCCACTAAGGGAGCAACATGTTGGTACGCTCTGATTTAGCAAGCGATTGTGCGAACTTAAGCGAGTGTTGTTCCCTCCTGGCAGAGAGAGAGAGAGTCTAGCTTACATACACTAACTGCATTATCATACGAAATATAATTAGCACCCAAAATGATTCCGCATTGGACACGCTCAAGTGTACTTGATTGTTTAACAGTGAGCGATGAATGCCAAATGGCATCAGAGTATTCCAAAAGGGGACGTAGGCCTATGTAACCAACGTAAACTGTGGTCAGCTCCGAAACGTTGAAACCAAAACATTTCAGAGAACGGAGCATGAAGAGGCGTTTGTTAGCACACTTGCACATGTGATCCACCTGGGCATCCCATTTAAGATCTTGCTGTATGAAGATGCCCAGGACTTTGGCAGATGAAACAAAAGAAAGCAATGAATGGCCTATCTTCAGAATGGGATGAGAAGGTGGGTTTCTCATGAAACAGATTTGAATTTCTTGACATTTGTCAGGGTTGAGTTTCAGGTGGTTACTTACAGACCAGTCCAGGAAGTCATCAAAATCAGACTGAAGGTTGCCTTTCTCACTACACGCACGGCTCTCAACGAAGGTGAGATCGTTGACATATTTCCAGTAGTGAAAACTGCAACCTTGAGCAGCGTCGTTGATGACAGCCTGGAAAATGATGGGACCAAGTTTGGTACCTTGCGGGACACCAGCACACAAGGGGGCATAATCAGACATGGTTTGGTTATATCTCACACACTGAGTGAGATTATTGAGGAAACTGCAAACCCAAGCAACGATAGCCCCCCCCCCCGGACCCCCCAAAGCAATCAACTTTTCAACAGCTATATTGTGATTTACCAGGTCAAATGCCTTGGAGAAGTCCGTGATGACTACCGTTCCTACATTGTTGCGTTTGTCTGAACCTTGGAAAAGTGTGTGCACAAGATTGGTACAAGGTAATGAGATGTTGATATACCACTGACATTCCTAAATTGATTAATATCTATGTATGGTTCAATATCATACACAATCCATTTTGCCACAAACCCTTCGGCAGCCTTAGCAAAAATATCAAAATTATGCCTTCTTACTTTCTTACTTTGTGGTTCTTGCTTTTTTTTTTATTAACAACCTGTCATTTTCTCTTTTTGGGACAAAAGGTAGCCTGAAAAGGGCTGTTTGGTGTGTCCTTGGTTTCTCTGAAGTGAGTTTACTGTGCTGCTTTGCTCTCTACCTGGTTGCCTCCTTGACGAATACAGGTTTCAGCTCTGGTCCTCATTGCATCAATTGCATTGCGTACCCTCCTTGTGCGCCGTATACTTGCGAATGCAGCAGAGCCATTCCATGTCAACTCCAGAATTTTGTGCACCGCAGCACCTCTTCAATTTTTTTCTTTTTCTGTGTGGTGGTAGATATTAATGAGAAAGTAAAATCCTGAAAATTTGAGCTTCATACTCCATTTCGTTTTCCCGTGGCATCAATTTGAAATTTAGGGGGTCAGTGTAAAAATGTGTCGCAACGCGAAAGACGATGTTTGGAGGTCCATAAATGTATAAAGGGAACCCCCAACAACTTTGAAAAGTATGTATCCTGGGGTACTTTTTTGTGTAGAATTCAAATCTGGCATCAGAAAACTTGTGACTCCTTTACTTTAAAAGATATAGGGCCCTAAAAATGCAACTTCGTCCATCCAGGACCAACTTCAGGGGGGGGTCAGAACTCCAAAAGTAAAAATAATTTTATGGTCCATTTTTTTGACAGTCAGAGCCATTTGGTAGGACATTACTCTTATCCCATATTGAGCCTATTAGAATACTTTTAGTTGAGATATTACCCATGCAAAACTCCAATTGTACATTTTTTGTACATTTTGACCCCCCTGAAAACCAATGTCAGACATTTTGCCCCACCATCAACTTAAGGTATGTTGAAAATATGTTCTTAGACAACATTTCTGAGAGATATTGGCTCTGGGACTCGATGACTTTGCTTTAAAAACATCAGTACAGTTTGCCTCTCACATAGGCCTATATGTCATTCCAACCACATCAACAAAACGAATCCAATTTCACGCATTCCTACACCTCAATGGCAGCCATAGCTGGGTCCCCACTTAGGTATATCCCATTTAATATGTGAAATGATGAGGCCTTGTCGGGATATTAAACTGCATTCCATAGACAAAAGAATGATGAAAGTTTACAACACAATACAATTCAACATCGATATTTATGCGGATTTAATCCACCCAATTGGGCAGTAACAAAACCAGTTTGGTGCAGACGGGACCCAGTAATGGTCGACTGAATTCCAACCATCACTTGGCTCGTTGGATTGGTCTATAGGTATATCTGTGTCACTTTCTATAGTCGTGTTCACACGGTTGGACTTAAGTCACTTAATACCGGTGAGATTTTCCATAGCGATAGTAAAACGCGCTTTTCTTACGTGTGCGACAACATCTCGTCCTGCAATTTTCTCTGAATTTCTAGAAAAATTGTCTCAACCAAAATCTGAAAGCTGGAGGGGTACAAAATTTAAGAAAAAGTAATTTTTGAGTTCGACCGTTGTGTAGCCGATTACGATTATTTAAAGTTGGGGTTCAAGTTTACGTTGTTGATAATCAAAATGTGAAGGAATGCTTTATTATAATTTGATTGCTTTTTAACTTAATTTAATCTCCAAAATGTATTTTTACCGTACTGGTAAGCGTACGCGTTCAGTGCAGTCACAGGACCATGTCAGTTACGTAATCTAATTAAAATGTGCTTAACGACAGGGGATTAAGGATTAAAGCAGTATCTATGATTAAAGCCTTCGCAACCGACAGACTGTGTATCTTTTGGTTTATTCTATATGTTCTATTTTTTATTAATTTTCAGAAAATTATCAAGAATGGATTTCCAATGATATTGATATGCTGTATAATGTATACATTGTACGCCTATTTTCTCACTGCTGATATTCAACGTATGCGTATTCCGTAAGTATAATATTCGCTCAAAATACAGGGTTGGTAAAAAAAGTGCAATTAGACAAAGAAGCCATTTTGTTTCAAAACAAGGTTGAATTTTTCAATTGTTGAAACTTTCTGGTGTGAAAAATGAAATGAACCAGCTCTACCATTTCATTTGTATTCGTATTTTTAATGCAACACCCATCATATGCCCACTTTCATTTTTTGTCCACGAGGCGCCTGTGTTCTGAATAAGAGCACAGAGTGCGTAATGAAGACTACAGCTCCAATAATGACTTTAAAGTTTAACTTAATGCAAACTTGATTGCTGCATTCTCCTGCATCTTATAATGTTCTTCTATGCCTTAACTAAACTAATGCGTGGAATTCATTATGGAATATTCCAGTGTTGTAGGTCTCGAGACCAGGTCTCGGTCTCGAGACCATCTCGAGACCTGGTTTTGCAGGTCTCGGGTCTCAGATGTCAAGGTCTCGGTCTCGGATTCTCATAAGTCTTGGTCTCGGACCTCAAAAGTCTCGGTCTCGGACGTTTTTTAGTTCGAGACCTGTCGAGACCTGAAGAAAAAGATTTAACTTTCTGTTGTTGATCATTACTTTTTCCTTACCCTAAATTTCAATGAATGTTGAAGAAATTGTTAAGAATAAAGATGCAGAAATCATTTTTATGATACTGACATGTATGAGGTTAGGGATTTAACAATATGTGGAGTTATAAATGACTCAAAAGTGAGCATGTTCGGATGTGAGCTTTAAATTTTATTTCATAATCAACATGCTAATACTTCCGCCGCCACTCTGATTAAGCTGGGGTGGGGTACTCAGTACAAATGGCCATATGGGGGACGTGCTGCAAACATGGGTAGCAATTTCAGACCTCCTTTTTTTGGTATTTGGATGGGCCCTTTTTTTCCCAAAATTTTTGCGGAAAACAGCTCAATTTTGCCTCCACTATAGCCAACATTTTTGAAATTTGGAGGAAAAGTTGCAAAAATTAAGACACATTTTGTTAAATTTGGATTAAACCAAGGTCTCGGTCTCGTTCTTGGTCTTGGAACTTAGAGGTCTCGGTCTCGGAAGGGGTGGTCTTGGTCTCGGAAGGTTTGGTCTCGGTCTCGGTCTCGATCTCGGACGGGCAGGTCTTGGTCTCGGTCTCGGTCTCGGACATAGAGGTCTTGACTACAACACTGGAATATTCAGTAAGTTGACTAGGAGCTACTAGGGCATAGAGAACCGGAAGTTGTATTTTTGAGGGGTATGAAGGACTTCAATAATGTGAGACTTCGTTTGAATATAAACATGTGAAAGAAGGAAAAATTAAGTTTAAGTTACAAGTCAGTTTTAGATCTGTAGTGTTTGTTGCACACTCTGTGTTCTCATACAAAATGCAGGTGCCATGTGGACAAAAATTGAAAGTGGTTGTCGAGGTAACAAGGCTAATGAAAATAAACAGTAGATGTGATTCACTTCATTTTTTTTAAATCCGTAGTGATTATTGAACATAGTATTTATATTTAAGTTTCAACAACTTTAACTAAACATTGTTCCAAAATAATTATGGTATCTTCACCATATTGCACTTTTTTACCCACCCTGTATGAGCATAATTAATTTTGTTATCTGATAGGACATTCTTCAAATAAGCTTGTATATTTAACGATGCATTTTGGCTCACGCTCTTTTTTGGCCCGGGGGGGGGGGCACTTCAATATGAAATGGATATAGGTGTAGGGCTGGCACTTTCGTAGTAAGGGGCATTCGGTGAGAGCAAAATGTAAAAAATATGGGGTCACTGGGTGAGAGCATGATTTTTGGCATTCGGTGAGAGCAAAAGGTAAAAAATATGGGGTCAGTGGGTGAGAACCATTTTTTAAATAGAGAGAGCCGAAACAGCATCACAAACACCTCGAAAATCGAAATGAAAGTTGCAGTTCAAATGGAAAAATAAGGGTCTTTGGGTGACAGATCAAATGAAAAAAATAGGGGGGTCTTCGAGTGACAGAACATGTGTTCGTAAAAAATATGGGGTCTTTGGGTGAGAGCGATGCTGAAAAAGGGGGTCTTAACAGCTCTACATACGCGTCACCTCCAAAGTGGGATTACCCTGTACTTTTTCGGTGGTATTCACAAAACCTTGAAATAAGAATTACGCTAGATATTTGCGACTTGGGATTGCAACGAAGGAAACATTCATTTTATTGCTATCTTGTATTAAGGGAGCGATCGTTATTTATGGCAGGGGGGAATGGGTAAATTTAGGGGGAACACGAAATTTTTTGTGGTCTTGAGGGGGAACCTGAAATTTTAGTTGAACCAGGAGGGGGATTGTTAAATTTTAAATGGAGAAAATTGGGAAAACAAGGGGGAACGCGAAAATTTTGAGCGGACGCGAGGGGGAACGCGAAATTTTTGTCGATATTTTTGCCAAAACACCCATTCCCCCCCCTGCCATAAATAACGATCGGTCCCTAAATTTTAATTATTAAGACAGTTAACTGGAAATAGCCTATTTTGGCGGCCATTTTGGATTCCATCTTGAATTGGAAAGGCACAAATGAAAACAATTGTGTACAAGTTTATTTGTTTTGATTAGAAACATTAATTCCATTTATACTTGATTATTATATCATTTTCATATTGCTCTAGTCTGTTTCAATGGAAATTCTGGCGGCCGTTTTGGACGCCATCTTGAATTAAAAAGTTGCAAATGAAACAAAATGGGCACATATTTTTTGTTGTTGATTAGAAACATTAATTGCTTTAATAATTTTTCATCATTAGATCATTTGTATTCTGCTGTTAGTGTTTTAATGGAAAACTCCTATCTTTAACTTTAATTCTTACACACAATTTGTGTTACTACAGCCTGTACTATATCAATTAAGAATGCCATGTCCGATGAACACACTCTCGTCGATTCCCTACCACAGGGTTCAATCATTGGTCCACAATGTTTTATTAATACCAGCGCCGGCTCAGTTCCGTTGGAGATATCATCCGTCGTTAAAATGTTTCCACTGCTATGCTGATGATATTTACCTATATTGCAAGTTTGAACCAAGATCTCTGGTGATCGTGGCCTTGCCCTTGCAAAGTTCATTTCTGATAGGGGCATATCAACCTGTGGATGGGTCATAATAAACTCAAGTTAAATCAGAACAAAACTGAGTTTTTATTTTATCATTGCAACCAACAGAGTTTTTTAAAACACACTGTCTGATATCGAGTTAGTAATAGGCGAATTATCTAGCTATCCTTCTACCTCTGTTAAGAACCTCCTTCTTGTGATTTCCTTACATGCAGGCAACCCAAATCAGCATCAGGTGTATTGAGGAAACACTCGGCAGACAGGTTAGATCAGCAAGACACTCAGCATGCTCAGGCCAGATGTGCTCCATCTGAACAAGTTGTATTCATCAAAACACACAAGACAGGGAGCACAACTCTGCAGACAATCATCCACAGATTCGGCTTCTTTCATAAATCCTCCTTCGTGTTTAACAAATTTTCTCCACTAAACGGTCACTTCTATTTTCTCCCTATGAATGCAACACAGAGTTCCAAAAAGTTATTTCTGCCTCCTATTAATGTGTCTGACGGTGATTACGACAAGTATACCAACTATGACATGTTGACTATCCACGTACGCTATAACAGAACTGCAATGGACAGATTCATGAAGACTGGTACAAAGTATATTTCCATTCTACGGGAACCAAGTACACAATGGGAATCAGCCTTTGATGAGTTTCTATTTCAAGAGGCTATCCTGAATATTTCTAAAATACCTAAAAACAGTGGATTGAACATTTTTTGAAAAAGCCCGATTATTATCGCAATAAATTTCGCGAGATGAAATTTGAAAAAGTAATGGGCAGAAGATGGCATTATTCACAAAACAGTCAGTCATATGACTTGGGTTTAGAAGCCCACTCATTTAGCAATAAGACTGCCATAAATAAGACAATTGATTATTTAACTAAAGAATTTGACTTAATTCTAATAATGGAACATTTCGATGAATCACTGTTGCTTTTAAAACAAGAACTTTGTTGGGGCTATGAGGATATTGTGTATCTTCCCAAACATTTTCGTGAAGCAAGACGGAATCTATCAGATGAACTGCGTCAGAAAATACGAGCATGGAACCATGCTGACGTTTTATTGTACCGCCATTTCAATCAAACGTTGTGGCGACGAATTAAACAATACGGGCCAAAATTTGAAGAAGATTTAAAACACTTTCGTGAGCTTAATCAAAACATCTTCAATGAATGCAGTGATAAAAATGTGATCACTGAACGCCGTGGTAAAAGAATAATTAAGTATGGGAATTTTGCGGCGAAGCAAAACGCCTCATTGTTTTGTCATACTGTGGCAGAGAACAAGAAAGATTTATTTTATAGAGTTTACGATAGACAAAACTGTACATCTACCAGAATTATGACATAACATGCAGTGACGGAACCAGCAATTATCTGGGGAGGGAGATAACAGCAATGTAAAATGGAGGGGGGGGGGGTACAATAAACATAATTCTCCACCATTTTGTTAATGTTATATTATGATCTAGAAAGACTGAAAACCGAAAACATTTTTTCCAGGTTCACTCATAGATACACAATTAACACATGCACTGTTCTATATTCAAACAAGGTAAGTTTTAAGTTCAGGATGTATCATTTAATGGGCAATGGTCGCAAATATAAATTACACACATACAGATAAAGATCTTATGCTGGTTTCATACTTTCCTGCCGCATGCCGTTCTGCCGACGATTTTGCTTCACTGCGCAGTCGCACCAGAAACGGTAGCGGTGATCAGCGGCAAGCCGATATATTGATCACTCCACCCCTTTGCACAAGCGGCACTCGCTAGGAGTTCAATTCAAGTCAACTCAGGACTGTGCCGCTCTGACGTTTGAGAACATGATATGGTTTTTGTCGATGCTGAGCGGCAACATTGGCTTTCATAGCCATATCGTTGCCACTGAGCAGCGTGCCGCCGCTTGTAGAAAAATGCAAGCGGCATGATGAAGCGTCACGCCGCTCAGCGGCAAGCGGCAGAAAGTATGGAACCGGCATTATTGTGTTATACTACTTATCTGGCAGTCTTGATGTTGATCATTTTCACTCATTTGAGTTCCAGACGAATCTCTGAAGTAATGTCCAGTTTGTATTTGTATCTGCCAAAGTCCACTGTAGAATTTCAAAGACAACTGGCTGATGACACACAAAATGGTGCTACTTTCACCATTCACATCTTTCCATGAAACAGAAGAATATTATTAATCAAATCTGCTCACTTGACGGGACCATGACTGTAGAACCTTTTAAACCATAGTTTAGCATGCCGAAAAAGACCAATATAACTCTCTTTTGGGATAAATACACTTTTGATGTACTCCACAACTCCTTATAGCTCATTAAATACATCTGGCTGTATATCCTCAACTTTGAGAGCACTTTTGCGGGGGGGTGTCTCCGTGGTTGAAGGTATACAGGTATGTGCCACTGTTCTGGGGTACCTTTTCAGCGATTTTGATACTAGTATATGGATGGGGGGGCTTTCAGTGGGATTGGGGGCATTTGAGCAAAGGTGTCCTTAAACGCGTTTTCTGGGTGTTTTTTTTTTGTGTGTGAAAAATTGGCAAAACAGCAAGTAGTAATTACAAAGAAAGTTAGCATCCGAAAGTCTACGTGGCACATCCCTGTACAAAATTTTTCGAATACCGCCCGGCCACTTTCACAGCATGCCGGGCTTGCGGCCACAATGTTTTTAAAGGAAATCTGTACCATAAACTAATCAATGGCTAATATAGTTATATACCCCTAAATTAAACATACCAGACGGTCTATATGAATTTCGGAATATTCCTAACAAAGAAAAAGTACTTTTAATCCTTCGTTTCTGCGATTCATGGAAGCCGCCATGATAGCTCCTTTCTGCTACAAGCGGTACAGTGTAACCTTTCACACAGACCCGCGGCGAGCGTGTGTTGCTATGGCATTCGCGACCCCCACAGCGAATTTTGGTTTTTAGTGCTGTTTTTACTTTTCGTTCTCAAAAGACATTGTTGATCATAAATATTACTTAAAATACATTTTTTTATGTTCTTCTGTAGTTTTATGGGTAAAAATTGTCGCGTTTTCTTTTGAACGAATGTTGAATCTGAACTTTGGTAGTATTCGCTTCGTGTCACCAAAGTTCACGAGCGCGAGTGCTGGTGGCACGGATTTCGCTGGTTTCAAAATCGGGGTACCGTTACAGCGTAATAAAATACATCGGGTATCAATATGGCCGCCGCCATGGATTGCAAAATGACCGTTGATCGTCGTAAGGAATTAAGAATTTCTCCTTTATTTGTACGTATATAAGCTTGGGACTTTTACTGTTTGTCGTTTGTATTATTACTGCAACTATATAGCCATTGATTAGTTTATGGTACAGATTTCCTTTAAGCCGAGGGGCCCAAGAATAAACAAAAAACATTAAGGCCGTAAGCCCAGCAGAGCTAAGGCCGGAAACTCCCATAGTGAGGACTTCACTTGCAACTAATGGAGTTCCAATATATAATGGCCCCGCAGGGCAAGCAAGCAAGGAGTAACCAAAGTTATCGGCAACCACGTCACTATTTTACCCCATAATTTCCCTCATGCTTTAGGGCCTGTCGTCTATCGGGAGTTAATTTATAGGTTAAGCTTGATTGCTATTGTTTTGAGCCCTAATTGTTTGTAGCCCTACGGGGCAACCTTGAACAATATTTTCTTTTAGCGCTATTCGCCAACGAAGTGTTACATGTAATCCGATTATCACCATGTTAACTGGATCACGCTTTTGAGTTCTATATACACCACGATCGAAAAGATCGCAACACAAAGTCTATGGCATGCACTATCAAATTATTCCAAAAGGTGCGCGATCCAGTTACCAGGGAGTTACGTAACCACTTCGCTGGCGAATTGTGTGGCGCAACCTATTGAAGCACTGATTTCACAAGAAGCTCGTGGTCGAATGGCTCCCGTGATTAAATGTGGTTTTTTAAAGTTCAAACGGATTTTGGTCAAACTTCTCAAGGGGCTGTAGACTTAACCGATGTTCACGTAAATCGCTGCCATCTTGTGCGGTTTGCGATTTCTTCAAAACTACACAGGGAATTATTTTATGGTGCTGCCAATGAAAAGCAGGGATTTTCTATTGTAAATAGAGAGGGCCTTTTCATTTCAATTATAAATAGAGATGGTCTTTTGTTCGCACTGGGTGCCTCCATCTTGTGCGGTTTTCGATTTCTTCAAAACCGCACAGACAATTATGTTATGGTGCTGCCAATTAAAAGCAGGAATTTTCATTATTAAATAGCGATCGGTAATAAGAATAAGATGGCGTTTTCTTATGCGGTTTGCGATGAATGATCTTGTGCGGTGCTCCGAATTAGGGATTTTCTATCGCCATCTTGTGCGATTTATTTTGACAAAAAAAACAACCGCACAGGTATTTACGTGGTACCACAAGTGAATACTCTTTCGAAACAGCAGAATGGGTAATTACAATCCATGATCTCACAGCAAAGTACAGGATGTTCCAAAAATAACAAAACAAGTAAAAATTGATGGCCTTGCAAAAGTCTTTTATTGTTGAATATAAGAATTCATTCACGTAAAAATTCATTTGGTATACAAAATGTTTTCATTAGAAATTTTTCATAAATGCATTACAAAGCCGCCAAAAATGTTGAATCCAAATTTAGCCCGAGTCAAGATCAAAAGTAGAGGTCCACTTACATATTGGGCGGGCACTCTTGCCTTACTAAGCATGAGTATTGTAACTTACGTTTACATATCATAGACAGTGTTAGTACGTCTGCATGTAATGAACACGATACTGAATAAGCGAGACTTAATCAATCTATGCGACAGATAGCAAGTCCGGTGCCAGAAAACGGAATCTTATTGTTGTAAACACACAAAACAAGGCACAATGGATATACGCGTATCTTCATAAGGCCTCGTATCCATAGGCTGTTCCCTTGTGGCGTGTGCCCTTGTTCCGTGTTTACTTTTTCCCATGTGACCTGCCACACAGACAACGAACCTTTGTTTTGCTTAGTGGCCGCTACGGTTCGTTGTCTGTGTGGCAGGTCACATGGCACGGAACAAGGGCACATGCCACAAGGGAACAGCCTATGGATATGAGGCCTAAGCGTCAGTCTGAATCCAACGTCTGTGTAATTTGGGTAGCCAAATAGGTTCTGGACGGGATTTTATAATTATATCAGCAGATCAGCGTCACAAAGTACACCAGATGTAATTAGCATCTCTCACAATAAGATGCAAACTTTCGGGGCGTTAACGGTGTCAACATAAGTTGACAATCGGGTATGTAAGATAAAGCGGTCCAAATAAAGCCCTGGTACGATATTATTAACATCTTTGGGCGATTATTCGTTGCGCCAGTCACTATGATCCACAACATGCTCATCTATCAGGGCACAGTTCTTCAACACCAATACATTTGTACATTCATTGAATGACCTTTGAAAATATTTAGGTACAAAAACTCATACTCTGCAACTTGAGGTCAAGTTCTTGAACTATGACATTGAGATGGGACCATTGTAGCCTATAGTGAGTGGCATTGACCGTGACTTCGGTTCTCGGTCTTCATTTGCTGCTCAAGTGAACAGTTTTGTTTAGTTCTTTGTTCTCCTTCTCGACGTTTTCTGCACAGGAGCAACTTTAGCCGCTTCGTGCTAAAGACGCTGTCGGATAATTAGTCGTTACGTCTGCTGCAACGTAACAGGAAAACGTCAACAAGAATATGTTGTCAGTTGGAAATCGGCAATCCCGTGTGTAGGATATGAAGAGCTTGTTTCCAAACCATGTTAAGTCCACAACACAATGTTTCTAATTTACTTGTAAGATACAATTACAATTACTTTGACAAGTTTGAAATTAGCAACAACGAGTTGTACCATCAACAAGCCATTATTTACCACACACAACAATGCTGCTAAACAATATGCAGACTATTGTTCTCATTTGGGAAACAAAGGCCTCACACAGTACTGTTACTGTGCATCCATCCACTGTTTGCATTGTAATGGTGCATCCAACTGAAATTACTATACCTATAGCATCACAATCCATTGCAATATCGCACAGACACATGTGTTTGTGGACTTAACATGGTTTGGAAACAAGCTCTTCATATACACATACGGAATTACAGGATATACACATACGGAATTAACTGCTTTCAATGTCACATCCCATACAACTACGATCGATTCTGGATACTGCTTTCTGTTTCCAAAAGCGAGTTCGAAATGCGGGCTGTAAAATGATACTTCACGAGCGAGAAGCACGTACTCTCTGTGATTTTCTTACATGCAGGCAACCCAAACCAGCATCAGGTTCAAAATTATGGGATTCGGTTTCTTTCAATATCTTGGTTGTTGATTCGTCAGCGTTTGACGGAGACCTTCGTCAGTTGTTATATAGGCCTATGTTCGTCTTCGTGCTCTGAGACAAGTGAGGTAGGTGCGTCTTTTGTGTCTCTGTTCTTCTTCGGAGTGAGCTGAGGAGTCGGGTTTTTACTTGTACTAGCCCCAGAGGTTTTTGCAATTCCTGAGTTTATCTTTGCATTGTGAGCCTGAAGTAACCGTGTTGTTCGGTTTGCGGCTGTTGCAGTTTCTTGAATACGATTACGAGCAGCCGAGACTTGGACGGGTTCTTGCTTCGGCAGTGATTTTGCAGGAGGACGTGGACTTGTTTTGTAAGGATTCTGCCGCTCGTATACCCTTTGAAACAATGCCATTTTATTTCCCGTCACTGTACGACAAAAGAATGTGGCATTTTTCTTTGCTGAAAATTCAGAGTCCTTATATTTAAAAATCCTTTTACCCCGTTTGAAAGTATTTCCGTTAGCAATTCCACACTCGTTAGTTATGTTTTGATTCAAATTCTTAAAATATTTCAAGTCCTCTTCAAACTTAGGTCCATATTTTTTTATTTTTCTCCATAAGGTTTTGTTGAAATAGTCGTAGAGTAAAACATCCGCGTAATTGAATTCGCGTATTTTTGACGCACTTCATCGGTTAAATTTTGCCGCGAATCGCGTAGATTCTTAGGACTATATACAATATCTTTAAAGTCCCAGCATAATTCTTTCTTTAATATCAACAGAGATTCGTCAAAATGTTCCAACACTAGAATCAAGGTAAATTCTTTATCAATACTCCTGATGGTGGCATTTATGATGGTTTCGTTATAGAACGAATGCCCAGTGTCTAATCCCAAATCGTACATCTGGCTATTTTGCGCATAATACCACCTTCTTCCCATTACATTTTGAAACATCATGTACAGTAATTTTTCGCGATAAAAAGATGGTTTCTCTAAAAACATTTCTATCCATTTCTCTTTAGGAATTGATTTCGCATCTGGAAAGGCGTCTTCAAACAAGAACTGAGTGAAAGCGGATTCCCACTGGGCACTTGGTTCGCGTATAATAGAAATATATTTCACGTCATTCTTCATAAATTTGTCCATTGCCGTCCTGTTGTATCGTACATGGACGGTCAACATGTCGTAATCTTTATATTTCCTATAATCCCCAGCGCGAACACCCAAAGGTGGAAGAAAATAAATCTGTGGACTTTTGACTGTAACAGGTAAATAAAAGTGACCATTATTGGACGAATTCTTATTAAAGACGAAGGAAAGATTATGGTAAAAGCCGAATCTGTTGACGATGGTTTGAAGTGTGGTGCTTCCTGTTTTGTGGGTTTTGATGTATACCAAGGTTTTCGACGCGGAGCAATTATGGACAGGTTCGAGAGTGGTGCCCACATCGCTGCTGATGGTTGTTGAGACATTTGGAATTGAAGTAGAAATGTTTGCGTCACGATATGGAGATCTTGGCTGCCTGGAAATGAAAGAGAGACAAACGGGGAAAATATTAAAAGTATTTCTGCAGAAGAACGATGCCACTTGAGCCAATCTTTGAGTTAGTGCAATCTGTGTTTTCTTTTAATTTTGTTGCTGAACACTATTGTAAATTATGGTGTATTTTAAACATGTAGCCTATTTTTATGAAGTGTCATTAATTTTGTTATGCTCTTGCAGGGCATGGTATTTTTATCATATATTATATGTTATATATTTATATGTAATGATTTTAGTTCCCTGATATGTCCAAAAATGAACCCCGGTGGTCAGTTAAACGCCGGGGTGGTCAGTTAAACGCCGGGGTGGCCGGTTAAACGCCGGCTACTTAATGTGCGAATCTGCGTCACGTATAATGGTGATAAACCGCAAAAAGCTTTCGGGATTTTGAAACGGTCATTTATTTAGCGAGTTCTTTATCCCCCAGTGGCGGCGCTAGGGGGGGGGGGCAAGGGGGAAAACAAATATTATTCTTTCCCCTCCCGCCCACTTTTGAGGCAAAAACCATAACGTAAATTTCCATTTTTTACGGCAATTGTCGATTTTGACCCCCCGCTTGAAATTCACTTTGCCCCCATACCCCTCCCGAAAAAATTCCTTCTGCCGCCACTGCCCCCCCCGCCCTTTTACTGGAATGACATATGCGCTTGATTTGCACTAAATGGGAAGTTCAAGTTTTGGTCATGTCAATTCATGTTCAATGTCAATGTGAAGGTTTGTTCCCGGGGGTTTGTTGAACTCACATGAAACTAAAAACAAACAAGTCATTGACTTTGCGGTAAATAAACTGTCACGTAGACTTTTTCGAGATATTAATAAACCTATGAGTTAAAGCTTCCGATTTCTGAATATTTTTAAATATTTGGTTACGCCAGGCTCGATTCATGCACTGTAAACAATTATGGTTAATAACCGTTAATTGCACTGGCTAACAGCATAGAACAATACCTGGAAGCGTCAATAGAAATTAGCATGAGGCCGCATTGATATGTAAACAGCGTATTGTTATTGAAATGTGTGCCCAGGCGTATAGAGGGCGACAGTTATGTTAGCCAGACGGAGAATGGCTGGATATGCCAGGCATGTCAAATTGCTGAGTGAAGGCTGATAATCACCTTTCTGTATAGGTAATAAGCTAGTATATTTCGTGTACCAGTTGGTTATAACAAAAAAATTTGTATCATATTAAATATATCAAGTGTATAAACTTTGAAATTTACATGAATTTGAAGAGCAGAGCTTCGAAATCTAGCTAAGTCAGGTGGTGTGAAATTCTGCTGCATAAAATATTGAATTTAACAGATATCATGGGCAGCCAACCACGATTTATCAGCATTTAAGCGATATGTTAATTAACAAAGATGAATAATAAGGGGCTGTGCAATAACTATGAGACTTCGGGGGTAAAATTTCAAACGGCTCGCCAAAAATTGCTTGCCCCCAACCCTCTCGGCTCGCCAAAAATCGCTTGCCCCCCCCTCTCGGCCCGCCAAAAATTCTTCGCCCCCCTTGTTCATGCCAAATTTTTGGGATCCCAATTTACAAACCTTAAATGTTTAGATGCATGTTGCGAGCATGAATGTGCAAAAATCGAGCCGTTTGCAAATTTTACCCTGGGGGCTCATAATTATTGCACAGCCCCTGAAGAGTACAAATGGCAATTAACTAGTAAACAAGCCTGAAATCTTAAAATGTTAAAATGTTGCCACGTGATTTCCTGAACACATGATATGTCAACACGTGACCATATTAGTCAGATTTACCGTAAATATTTGGAGTATTGGTGCACGGCTTGCACATAGTCGTAGTCAACTCTGCATTTCTTTACCTCCGTATAAAATCAATAATTCATGCTGGGAGCCAAGTAACATTAGGCCGTGTAAAATTAATATTTTGGTTCTCGTCCCTCCCTCCTCAATTTCTGGGATTTGTCAGATTTTTTTTTTTTTTTTTTAGATTTTTCAATTTTTTAGACTTTGGAATGATTTATGAAATCTTCATACATATAAATAAGTTTATTAGAGAACAAGCATCACTTCCAAGTCTTTTTGTGGTACTCTAGGGGTTTATCCTCAGAATCTCACATTTGAAAAAAAAAAAGGGCCTCATCGTTTCCTTGGAGAAGACCGAAAACTACTGACAATGCTAATTTTACATTGAAAAAAAAAAAAAAAAAAAACACCTCCCTCCCTCATCAATTCATGAAAATCCTCTGGACGAGAACCAAAACATTAATTTTATACGGCCTTATGTTTGATTAGTGCAGTTTGGTATTTTATTTTACTTGAGAGCATAAATAGAAACACATACGAATAAGGCGCCACACACCGACATCGCCCGGTTAATAATTACATTAGTACAGCCAGGGACACTGAAATGAATACACGGGATCGATACACGTTAATGTGCTACATGTATGCACGATTGATATTCAGACGATAAATCTTTTGATACCGGGGTGGAAAAGGATGAATATCTCCCGCAAATGATTTCGTATAAAGAAACCAGATGTGGTTCCTTGCACTTGAACATATATGTTCAACATAATTATCGTCGTTAGGTTGCGCTTTGAAAACTAGTGTGCGTCTTGAGCTGAAAAAGTGACCAAATTCATCAGATTTTATATAGCGCAGCGTAGACCCTCGTGGGGGTAGTCTCGGGCCAGACTGTATGTGGCTATCACGAACATACAGGATCGATGACCCGGGATCGATGAGTGTCAGACCGACTGACACAAACTGACTGTGTAGGAGACTATCGTAAAGGCAGTTAAAAGCATATGACAATGGCGTATGTATGCTCGCTGACCGTACAGAGGTCAGTCACAGGCTAATGTCATTAGCCTTAGTCGGATGTCCTTCAGCCTATTATATGTTTAAAAGCTATTAAACAGGTGGGAACACAATGGCTATTCGTGGCTGTGGATTCACCCTACCATGGCATTTTCTGCCATGAAGATATCGGGGCGATGACACTGTGCGCCATGATGGAAGGTCAGGTCGGGTATCAAAGGTTATTGTAACTTATACTACTTGTATTTCATACCTTGCCTCTGTCACGTATTTCCTTCATATTATTGACAGCAAGTCCTGATTTTGACATTGCTATTGCAAAATGTCATTTCATATCAAATTAGTAGACTTTCTTTGAAAAAACATATCACTGGTGCCTGATGGGAAATACCTCTCCGCCATTTCATAAACTGGATCTTGTTCGCCTGGTTTGTGCCCAGATGTATTGGGGCGCGCTATGCTCTCATTGATCGAACAGGCAAAGTTCGCAAAACTAACAACGTTGTTATTTGCCAATCTCAATTTACATAATCCAAGGGGTCGAACATGAATTATTCATAACGGATCGATAACTGGCCTCATTTTCTAACTAGTAAACCAGCGGAATTTTTCATAGGTTTTGCGTTGCTAATAGAACAACCGTGAATTTAGTGTCACCCCTTGCTAACAGTTAAGAAGCGCGCCATCTTCAAGATGTTGACATTTAAAGCGCTGAACGGTCTTGCACCGCTTATCTCACCGAGCTTCTGACAACATACTCTCCTGATCACCGTGAACTCAGGTCAAGTACGCAGAATCTTCTGCAACCACCAACTAAGAACTGGTCTACGGTATCATATGGCTCAAGAGCATTCTGCCACGCTGCTCCTTCACTGTGGAACAGTCCCGACCATATCAAGAAATCTAACTCTGTTGACTCATTCAAACGTGTCCTCAAAACCTGAGACGAAGGTATATTCGTCTCAGCTCAAAACGCATCTCTTCAAACTCAATATTCACGGCTGGAAAATCTAATCATCTTTTGTTCGTGTGTTTCTGACTTTCTCGTTTTGGACTTATGATGTCTTTAGACTGCCATATCTGATTTTACGTCTCTTATCTGGGGTTAAGGCGCCTTATCTTGGGTTTAGATGCCTTATCTGAGGTTTACGACCCTTATCTGGTGTTAACAACCCTTATCTAGAGTTAAGGTTATTAATTATTTTTAACTGTTGTGATTTGGTAGTTCACAGCATCTTACGAATGGTAGTGAGCTTTGGCAAAAATTGCATTGCTCAATTCATAGCGAGCGTATAGAAGAATTAAAATATCACAGATATACTTTTATAGGTGCTGCGGTTCTTGAGTTAAGTTGTGAAGAGGGCTGAAACAACAACACTTTTGTAAAACGTACATAACTAATTAACAACAATAAATTAAGCAAGTTTGCAGAGTATACGATTTGTAGAAAGAACTTTTGCAAAACATCAAGGTGTTAATTTTCAATAATATATTGATCTAGATAATGAAAATCGATTTTTAGGTTGCTTCGACCAACAATACCTCGTCTACCCTTAAGGCACCTTATGTGGGGTTTAGATGCCTTTTCTGGGGTTTATGTTCCTTATTAAGGTTTAAGGCAACTTATTTGGGGTTTAGACTGCTTTATCTGGGGTCTACGTCGCTTATCTGGGGTTACGGCGCATTATCTGGGGTTTATATGCCTTATCTGGGTTTAGACTGCGATATGCTAAGGTTAAGGCATCTTAGCCACAGGTAAGGAACGTAAACCCAGGATAAGGCCGTCTAAACCACAGATAAGGCGCCTTATCCCTAGATAAGGGATGTAAACCCAAGACAAGGCAGTTTAAACCCCATATAAGAGACATGAACCCCAGATAAGGCGGAAATGACACACTTATGCTTCTGCTCTCATTCAAAAATCACATTTACGCTCTACCAAATGGGGCCATCTTGGATTTCTGGGCAAAAATTATGTTGTAACGTCAAATTAATGTCAGATTCGGATTTCTTGGGGTCGACTTACCGGAAAAAGTGTCTTTGTACACGATTTTAGGTAATCTGGTTCAAAACTTATTTTTTTCAAGATGGCGCCGGCGGCCACCATCTTGGATTTCTGGGTAAATATGAGTTCGTAATGTCAAAGTAATGTCAAATTTGAAATCCTTGTGGTCGACTTATCCAAAAAAGTGTCTTTGTACACGATTTTAGGTCCTCTTGTTCAAAACTAAATTTTTCAAGATGGTGCCGGCCACCATCTTAGATTTCTGGGTGAAAATGATGCCATAATGTCAAACTAATGTCAGAATCGGAATCCTTGTACTCGACATATCCGAAAAAGTGTCTTTGTGCATGATTATAGGTGCTCTGGTTCAAAACTTAAATTTTCAAAATGGTGGCGGCGGCCATTTTGGATTTTGGCCTCTAGCGAAAAATGCCGGGATTTTCGCGAGGGACATAGTGGCTAATTTTTTCTAAATGGTCCATAGAAGTCGAATCAATCGTCAAACCTTAC
Organism: Amphiura filiformis; assembly: GCF_039555335.1. Classification (NCBI taxonomy): domain Eukaryota; kingdom Metazoa; phylum Echinodermata; class Ophiuroidea; order Amphilepidida; family Amphiuridae; genus Amphiura; species Amphiura filiformis. The sequence goes on along the minus strand of NC_092630.1, from coordinate 27,598,868 downwards.
TAGCCAGAGAGTGGTCACCAAATTGAACTTTTTTCACCTAACTATTTATGTGTTTTTTGTAAGTTTGTAGACTTTTTAGTACCTTTGTGCAATTTGTTATTGATTTTGATGCGTATGCTTAATTATGTTGGTGCTTTGTATTTTGTTGTACAGTAGTTTAAGATATTTTGTTGTTGCCTACAGAGGTCTTCGGACTGAAAGCGCTATATAAGCGGATTTTTTATTATTATTATTATTATTATTATTATTATTATTATTATTATTATTATTATTATTATTATTATTATTATTATTATTATCATTATTAAATATTGTCTGGCTTTACTTATTTAATTTCAAAAGGAACCATCATTGTTTGTTTGTTGGAAGTCAAGTGGCTTATGCTAAATGTCAATTAATTGTTGCATTTTTTATTGAAGTAGATTTTTATTTTTTGGTACAAAATGTCATAGTTTTGATTATCATGATTATAGCCTAATTATGATCACTTGATTATCAAACTTGGAATGGTCTCGCGCATTTAATGTGTAATCACTCATTTCTTCGCAACCAGTCAAGCGAATCAAATAAAATGTGCGTATTATGCAAAAAAAGAATGCACTACTCGCTATTTTTTTAAAGTTTTTGATTCCAATGCCTAATGCTGGACTTTTATCACAATCCAAATTAATTCACCTGGGAATTTTTTTCTGGGATACACTGTACATTAAAATTGTGTAAAAATCCAATTTTGAAACAAATTGAGGGCGTCCTCCAGCAAATTTAACAATATTGCTTTATGTCAAAGTGTTTAAAATTTTAATTCAAAAGTTCAATTTAACTTCGCAACTTTAATTGAAGGCTAATTGAACAAGGTGAGCAGAAAGCATAACTAACGGAAACCTCAACAAAGAGTACGTCCGGGTACATTTACAGGTACATGTGATCGGACTGCGGTACCTCAGGGATCGGATCTTGGGCCAACATATTTAATCCAGTTTTTCTACCACAAACAGCACAAATTAGTCATCACAATTTATTTAACACCTTTTTATTTTCACTGGAAATGATCTCTGCGTGATTTTTTCTTGATCGTTATTTGACATTTTTGTTTTTAAAATAAAGACACAAATACATAAGTTCAAAATCAGTTGTTCAAAACTACGTGATAAATATACTTACGGCCAGCGATGCTGTATAAGGTTTGGATCAGGCGGGAGAAAGGCAGCAAAGATGGAATATAATAAGAATACCGTAAACACTACGCCCACAAATGCAGATTTCTGAAAAGAAAGAGAGGGGGGGGGGATAACACAGTCAATGTACCGGTTATTTTAAAATGATGAGATAAAACATTTCGTTGTTCACGAGCACAAATTAATTAAAAATTGCTCTGTTGTTCTATAAGCACTTCCACTTAAACATTAGTTCTGACATGTGTATGCCAGGTTTGAAAAAAAATAGCCACATTCAATTAAAAAGATTGCACTTTTATGACTGTATTTTTTTCTCTATTTCAACGTGAAAATTCTTGAGTATTTGAATACTCAAGAATTTTGAATTTCACAGTATTTCCTGGTATGTCCTTGGTCGTACTTACCAATAAATAGCGGTATTTCCCACCCGGTTAATTATTCCACACACAAAACCTATTACAAACATTCCAGGCGCTTATAAATGCAAAATTATGAAATGATCTTCATCCGTGTCGTGTTTTCTTTTAAAGACAGTTCTTGTGTGGAGTAAGGCGGTGAGGCTAGCTGAGGATCACGAAGTCAGTGCCCCTTTAAACAAGGGGTTGAATTTCCACCGCTCTCATCACTAAATTAAATATACATACCAATGTGTAAAGGGCAGCCAGGGCTTTTAGACAACCCATATATCTTGCTATGTATTAATTCGTTGGCGTTGTTTATAAACCAGACTATGTCGAAGTTACCATCAGTTCATTTCTGACCTACATGTAGAATCATCCCTGAACACTATTTCAAACTGAAAGAAAAAAAAGTTTTAGCGATTTTCATATTGATCTCTTAAAATTTGACCAAAGCCATCAGGTCAATACATTCGTCAATCTAATGTAGGCCTACGCCTATTCATTTTTTTCCCTGTATTGATCGAGGCACCTGAGTTTACACAACCCAGAACGGTACCACAATCTCGCTAATCGATAATATTTTCACAAATTAATATTACTAAAAAACTTAAGGCTGGCAACAGTAGTGGCGTTGATAATATAAGTACTAAACTACTCGAAACAATAATCAATAAAATAGCTCCTGTTATTATTATTAAATCATGGATCAACCCCATAGAAAAGCATATAAACTTAATTTTCCCAGGAAAATGTGTGGTCATTGTTTTCAGTCCCCCACCCCAGGAGGGTCAAAACTTTTAAGTTAATTGAACATAATTAATACTCTTATTTGAGTCTAATAAAATATGTTCGCTAATATGCCTGGCTAATATGGGGTATATTATCACTCGCGATTTGGTTTTCAGTTTTGTTTTGTTAAACTTGAAGAATTTCACTTTTTCTTTGATCTCATAAACCATAATAACTCCTTTCTTACAATGTGGCCAAATTATAAATAGAGATAGTCTTTTAATTGACAAGTTTCAGTAATAATAGAGAGGGCGTTTTGTTCCCACTGGGTGTCTCCATCTTGTGCGGTTTTCGATTTCTTCAAAACCGCACAGACAATTATTTTATGGTGCTGCCAATTAAAAGCAGGAATTTTCATTTTTAAATAGCAGCGATCGGTAATAAGAATAAAGAGGGCGCACACCGACACCGCCTGGCTAATAATTATTTGGTGCAGAAGGGACACTAAAATGAATACACGGGATCGATACACGTGAATTGCTATGCACGATTTTGATATCAGACGAAAATCTTCTGATACCGGGTTAGAAAATGATGAATATCTCCCGTCATGATTTTTTTCTCAAGAAACCAGATTTGGTCTCATAAACTTGGAAATACGTGTTGAACAGATATGATAGTCGCTAGAATGCGCTTTGAAAATTGGCCGTGCGCTTTGAACTCAAAATTTGTCCATTTTATATTGCGTTGGTCCTGTTATGGACTACAGCGTGCAGCGTGTAGTACAGCTGCACTCACTGTAGGAGTATAAAAGTCGATGACCATTGACCTCAATGGGGTATACAAGCTTAATCACGCACAACCAAGATCGATTACCCGGCTATTGTGAGTAGCCTTAGTTATGTCCCTCGACTAATTATTAGTTTAAAAGAGCTTTAAAGGTTTGAACCAAATGGCTAATCGTGGCTGTGGATTTAACCTACCATGGCGATTCCTGCCATGAAGATATAGGGTCGATGACACTGTGGGGCGTTTTCTTATGCGGTTTGCGATGAATCAGGGCGATGAATGATCTTGTGCGAAGGATTTCAATCGCCATCTTGTGCGATTTTGTTTGACAAAAAAACCCGCACACAAAGGGCCTGCACTTTGGCTCGTTTTTTGCAGGTTTACATGGTCCAATAATCACAAGATGACTGACATGTGGTAACAAAGGAAGCAGTCACTGCAATTTGATTATGTCCCATATGATTGGCCATTCAAGACACCCCTGTGAATATACTATAGCGGCCTTTTCAAAATATAATACCTGTTTGCTTGACTGCATTGACAATACCCGGGAACAATACACACAGTATATGCATTGGACAAACTTTTTACAATAAGCATGATAAGTGATAATGTGACCTCCAGATTTATACATCGTTCGTCTCGCACACTGACAACATTTGATTGAATGGACTGTAGGCTACTGCGCCGTGATTACGGTGAAGGACACCGGTTCAAATCCTTTGTTTGGAGCCAATCGATAAAAGCATGCAGGGCCTCTATACCCATGTACAGTTTATCCCTACATAACCTATGTCTTGAATACGCTGGCAAAGTTATGTAATAATCGGATTAATACTATATAGCAGTAGGTAAAAACAAGTTTTGAATAATCCGCGCTATAAAGTCCCATTCAGTGATCCCAGCGAAAAGTGAAAAAAAAATCAAATTGTTACGTTTATAAATTTTTTTAATGAAAACAAATGGCAAAAAACAAAACAGGAAAACGACAGTATTGACGAAGTTGAAGCCCCATTCAAATACATGTAGCTAATTTATATACTGTCAGTACCGGTATATAAATTACAGACTCACGTAAATGCATTATTTTTTGTCTTAGACACACGGTTTTCGGCTGAACCACTGCACTAGAAAGCTATGTTAGCACATCTATGACAATGACGAAAGGTACAAAATCAGCCATAGGCCTTTAGATAGCAGAAGACACCAAAGTGGTGTTTTATGACCTTTGACATTCTTTTGTGGCGAGTGACATGGTCTTTCAATTCACGCCGAGTGTCCTTGACAGGTTTGACTATGCTTCAGTGGTCATGAAAGAATTCAAAAGATAACCTCTGCCCCAATAATCCCAAGCAATTGTCTGAAACTGCTCCTCGGATCATAAGAACTCAGTCCTTAAATGATAGTCATAATAATGTCCAAAATATAAAAATTACTGACTATCATTGAAGACTGAGTTCCGCAGTCTAGTATTCAAAATCTGAGTTTTGATGATTTTTACGATCGCCGGGATGAAAAAAAATCCAAAAATCACTGAATGGGCCTTTAGTTCCCTCCTCTCCTTACCCTGGCAATATAAATCAAAGAAAAATAAAGGAAAAAATAAATAAAACAAGAAAAGAAGAAAAAAAAGACAAAGAAAATTAACCAAATTAAGGGATCTGGAATGAGCGTTTTGAGCATTTCGAGAGTATTTTTGTGGGACACGAGAGCACCTCAGACCTATCGAATTGCATTCTGAATACGCAAAATGTCTTTCTGATATCAAATAAATTTCATTGTTTGAAATTCACGATATAATACAAATTTTATGACAAATTATTAAAATTTGATATTTTTCACATTTTTGATATATAACAGTCCTCGAAGTAAATATCATAAATCTAATGTTATATTCTTAAACAGTCCTTGGCATACCATACATGTATAGGCCTGTGTATAGTAAATTTGTCTGATTTATCTGTTTTGTGCTGTTTAAGCAAATAGTTAAACATAAAATGTAAGCTTTTACTGCCAGATATGTCCCCTTTTAATTTTGAGCAGAACAAGTGAGGTAAAGCAAAGAAAATTGGAATTTACTACTACTAGCGCCAATGAATGTTATACGATTGTAAAACGGTACGATCCTCTGGGGGTGGGGGGGTGTGGGTGTGTGTGTGTGTGTGTGTGTGTCCTGCACGCGTATTTTTTTCTGCAACTATAACGGGACGCAATACGATACCGGTATGTTATAAGAATCAAACTTACAAGAAAGATGGCTCTTGTCAAATCCTACAATTCTGTCAGAGAAATATGCATATTTGCATTAAATTTTTAATTAATTGACATAATTGATTAATTAATAAATATTTTATTTAATGATTTACCATAATTCCAAATATGTCAAACAATATGTCAAATTAAAGCTAATGAAATGCTTTATAAATTGGTCAGAGCGCATTTTGCATAATGCATTTAGTACTTGAGTTACATGATTTTTACTATACACGCATAGGAGCTGTACTTTTAAAATCCGCGCCTAATCAATAATAATAGTCTTTCACTCCATTGTCAAAGTACTGTGCTCCCTGTAGCATTATGGAGTGACCAGGTCCTAGAGTGTGATGGTTTTGTAGCAGATGACAGTGCTCATTCAAGCCTGTCAAGGTCAGTTAGTAGCCACTTGCTGAATGGATGGCCATTATCAACTATCAAAGAGATGCCTTGTGCAGCTGCCAATCACAGTAGAGGTTTGATAACATTTTGTTAAAAAACCAAATGTGATATAACGACAATGCTGTGCATGTTGGTACTTAATTGTTTGGATTCTTACGTTGAAATTCCCTTGTATTAGTATTTTTATGTGTAGTGTATAGTGGTCATAAATTATATAGCTTTTAAATTTTGGGAATTTTTGCTCTGTTGCACTGTACCATTATGGAATTTGAGTAAATCAACTACCGACACAAGCAGGTATACAGTGTATTATTTTATTTTTATTTCGTATCTCAGGAGCACAGCTCACTTGGTAAGGCATCATAATTTGGTACACTAGCGCTTCGAACTTTAAATCGGAAGGTGGTGAGTTCGAGCCTCATCACGGTCACATTAATTTTATAAACCAAATATTGTTCGAACTTTTCATATTTGTTTTTCTTTTATTGTTTCTTTTCTTTGTCTTTTTTTTTTTTCTTGTTTTATTTATTTTTTTCTTTATTTTTCTTTGATTCATATTGCCAGTGTAAGGAGAAGAGGAAACTAACAGCCCATTCAGTGATTTTTTTTCATCCGGACGATCGTAAAAATCATCAAAATTCAGATTTTGTACAAGACTGCGGAACTCAGTCTTCAATGATATAGTCAGTAATAATCTTTTTGTCATTATATGACTATCATCATTTGACGACTGAGTTCTTATGATACATCATCCGAAGAGCAGTTTCAGGCAATTGCTTGGGATTGTTGGGGCAGAGGTTATCTTTTGAATTCTTTCATGACCACTGAAGCAGAGTTAAACCTGTCAAGGACACTCGGCGTGAATTGAACTGATCATGTCACTCGCCACAAAAGAATGTCAAAGGTCATAAAACATCAACTTGCTAGTGGTTCAGCCCTAAGCCGTGTAGGCCTATTTAAGACAAAAATAATGCATTTACGTGAATCTGTAATTTATATACTGACAGTATTATATAAATTAGCTACATGTATTTGAACGGGGCTTCAACTTCGTCAATACTGCCGTTTTCTTGGTTTTTTTGCCAATTGTTTTCATTAATTTTTTTTATAAAAGTAACAATTTGATTTTTTTTTCACTTTCGCTGGGATCACTGAATGGGGCTTTGCAACGCGATATATTCAAAACTTGTATTCACCTACTGTTATAGCATTAATCCGATTATTACACAACCTCGCCAGCGTATTCAAGACATCCAATGCAAATAATCACCTAGATTATGACGTATCATACCGTAAATATGGCGGAGTACTCAAATTCATTCAACAAAAGCATGATTACAAGCTATTGCAATCTACCGCGACAGCTCGTCTCACACACATAACAAATGCACTATACGATCAAATAGGTTGACGACAACGTTTGATTGAATGCACTGCATTGCGCCATGATTACGGTGAAGGACACCGGTTCAATTCCTTTGTATGGAGCCAATCAATAATTTCACGCACATCCTCTATTATTGCCCAATTATTTCCCGGATGATTGCACACTGTAAAAGAGCTATTGTTATAATGTTTGATGAAATCGTGTTTAACTACCGTGTTTGCTTAATAACGGCACAATACAGATAAAGCAGGCAGATTTACTACATGTGGTACATGTATATACATATAGGGAATGTGTGTGAGTCGAGTATTACCTAATTATAATAGGGGCGTATCCAAAAATGAATTCACGCCCCTTTCAAATGTCGAGCCAAAGTGCAGGCCCTATGACAGGTAGGCCTATTACCGTGGTACCACAAGTGAATACTCTTTATACTCATTCGAAACAGCAGAATGGGTACATCATATCAGTAATTACAATCCATGATCTCACAGCAAAGTACAGGATGTTCCAAAAATAACAAAACAAGTAAAAATTGATGGTCTTGCAAAAGTATTTTATTGTTGTTGAATATAGGATAAGTTACGTAAAAATTCATTTGGTATACAAAATGTTTCCAAACTTTCATTAGAAATTTTTCATAAATACATAACAAAGCCGGCCGCCAAAAAGGTTGAATAAAAATTTAGTCCGAGTCAAGATCAAAAATAGAGGTCCACTTACATATTGGGCACTCTTGCCTTACGTTTACATTAGGGGTGGTGCAATAATTATGTGTACCCCCGGGTGGTGAATTCTCAAAATGGTCTGCCAAAATTCGCTTGCCCCCCCCCCCTCTGGCCGTGGCCGTGCCAAAAACCCCTTTGCCCCCCATTTGATGTGCCAAAAAATCTTTGCCCCCCCCCCTTACCAATGCAAGAGTTTTGGGAACCTGAATTTAGAACCTTAAATTGTCTTACCATATAATGCGAGCGCAGCGAGCAGGAAATTTTGCATATTTGAACGTGTTCCTAACGTTTTCCTACACCTTTTTAGGGCATAATATAGAAACGGTGCCCAAAATATCGAAAAGGGGTATAATCCTTCTTGTCTTCCATGAGCAACCGCGTCACATCGGGTATAATCTTCCTTCCAGGAGCAACCACTGTGCATGATTGACGGGCTATTCCATTGCTCGTAATAGGGTACCTGGTAGTGTATTTTAGCGGGACAATGCTGGATGGTGCACGCGCGCGTGCACGATGTGCAAGGTAGACTTTCGCCTAGACTTGGCATGTGGTTGTTGGTGTAGGGGTGTGGGGTGTGTGTGGGGGGGGGGGGGGGGGTGTTCGCGGGGGCGTGTTGTACGAGATGTTAGGAATTATTTAATAATAGTTATTAATATTGGAAGAACGTTTTAAACTTTAATTTAAGGCATCATATACGATTTTATACTAGGCCTATTTTAGATTTTCAATTAATAACAAAATAATAAAATTGCATTTAAAAATTATATTAATAGCTAGGCCTATTTATTATCGCACGCCATCATGGTAACAATAAAAAAAAATGGCACACTTTCCGATAAAAATTTGGGAAACAAATTAATTAAAAAAAAAAAAAGATAAAAACAATCTTTCTTAAACCAAATTTTCATGAAATTGAGGGCCATCAATAAACCAAAATGCACCCCGGATCTGTCGCACATCCCCGTAGTAGGTCCCGGGAGTAGGCCTAGGTCTACCCTCCTTTCCCCCCCGCTCCGTTGCCCTAAACTAGACGTGTAATATAACCGCCACGAGTATTTTTTTTTACCTGTAGGCAAGTTCACCCCTACAGTCGCAATAGTTCTAGCCCAGATAGCTTTTAACTCACGCCTACTAATAACGTACTTTCATAAAGTGATGGCGCTATAAGGTTTACCACGGAAGCTGTTTGGTTTACCGTGGAAGAAGATTATACCCTATATGAAAATATCTGAGCCAAAAATCGGTTGCTGCCCCCCCTTTTGACTTGCCAAAATCGCTTGACCCCCTTTCGACCTGCCAAAAATGCTTGCCCCCCCCCTTTTGGCCTGCCAAAAATCTTTGCCCCCTATAATTCACCACCTCGGGGTACACATAATTATTGCACCACCCCTTATATAGACAGTGTTAATACGTCTGCATGTAATGAACACGATACTAAATAAGCGAGATTTAATCAATCTATGCGACAGATAGCAAGTCCGGCACGCGTAATTTTTTTCTGCAACCATAACGGGACGCAAAATTTTATTAACTCCTAACCCTTACCCTAACCCTAACACTTACCCTAACCATAACCCTAAACCTTTACTATGTGTTCCTATGGGTTATAAAAATTTTGCGTCCCGGAATTATGGTTGCAGAAAAAATATTACGTCCGAAACAGAAACGCACGGAATCTTATTGTTGTAAACACACATACCAAGGCACAATGGCTATAATACACGTATCTTAATATTAAAGCGTCAGTCTGAATCAAACGTCTGTGAAATTTGGGTAGCCAAATAGGTTCTGGACGGGATATTATAGTTATATCACGACAAAAAACGTTATTCTTCTCCACAGTTTCATGAATTTACATCCATCAGTATCACAAAATACACCAGGATATAATTAGCATCTCTCACAATAAGCAGTGTACTTCGGTTATATTTATAAATACGCACGTGACTCATGGGCACGACATACCAAGACCAACAAGCGTGACATAAATCCTCATGCATTGACCACTGTACAGAAGGATAGGAACTCTGTAGATAAATATCTACCAAAAAAACGTTGACAACGTAAAGAAATCAGCAAGTTTAAAAAAACCCACCTCGGCTCACTTTTTGAAACTTGGTCCCATTTGTTAAAGGTACTGATTTAAACTTTATCATATTTATATTAATTTAAAACATTTCCAGAAGTGTTATGTATCTTTAATGTGCAGATGCGATATTAATTTGTAAGCTTTCTGGAACGACCTGAAAGGTTTGTTCTTGCATGATAAGTCAATATCTTTTTGTGTTTTGTTTTATAATATCATGATTAATGATTGAATTAAACGAATAACAAGTAGGCTTGTAATCTTGTTGGAAACGCTGTATTCTGTTGAAATAAAATAAAAACACTGATTTGCTGTTGGTGTTCAAAATGGGACCAAGTTTCAAAAAGTGAGCCGAGGTGGGTTTTTTAAATTTGCTGATTTCTTTACGTTGTCAACGTTTTTTGGTAGATTTCTTTTCTTTTTATGAATGTAGCCATGTTTCTTCAAGCTTTGAAAGTCATCAGGTTACGAAGTGCACCATAAAACGAATAAAACGAAAATGGATGTTTGAAGTTGCTATTCTTGATTCATGACAATAAATAATTAAACAAAACTTTATCAGTCGTTTATTTTTCAAACTCGCTCGTCACGCGTGACTGTAATGTTCAGAGGCGTACACAATGATCAATAAACATTTTAATATACTTTAATTATTCAAGGCTACGTAAATATGTAAAGAAAATGTAAATATGAACAACACACACCCAATGTTGACATGCAATGACAGAGGATACACAGAGAGTAAACCCGATTTAGGCCTACTTCATGTCGGAACTGGTAAATGCGCATATATTTAAGCCTATACTACGGAAGCGTCTAAATGCCCCCGATAATCGTGTTTTAATGTTTGTGGTTCTTTGTAGCCCTGCGGGGCAATCTACTTGGCTATCTGAATTTCGCGGTTTGTGGTTCTTTGTAGCCCTTCGGGGCAACCTAGTTGAATTTTCGCGGTTTGTGGTCTTAATTTGTTGGATATCCATATTTCGCGGTTTGTGGTTCTTTATAGCCCTGTGGGGAAATCTAGTTGGATATCAATATTCAGCGGCAGTTGTTGGCGATCTTTCGCGGTTTGTGATTTTAATTTATAATATTTATATCAAATATAATTTCAGTCTGAGCGGTGAACAGAGCCACTGATAAATGTGTTTTAAATGACGAAGATGTCATGATAGTCAGGCATGGTGATAGCATCTGGATGGTGAAAGTAGGCCCAGGCCTAGACCTAAATATGAATAAAAAATCAAACATGTTGAAAAAAAAATATCACAATAGCAATGGATGTTAGAAATGGTGTTATTCTTGATTTACGACAATAAATGGGTTAATAAAACATTAAAAAAAAGTGGTGGGAAGTTTCGAACTTGAGCAAAAATTCATAAATGGATTAGAAGTCCATGGCCTTAACCACTTCCCCACGGGGACGTCCCGTTATTACGATGTGTGAAAGTGGAGTATTTATTGATTTGAATATATGCTGTGGTCCGGAAAGAATAAAAGAATTGTGAAAAACTTGATTTTTTGGCGAATGGGGTCCAGAATTTGTATGTAGGATATCCAGGAAAATGTATATTTGAAAGTGAATCTGAAAAATTAGTGCGACAGCGACAGCCATGTATGGCTGCAGCAGTGACGAAAGATTGTGGATATCAGTATGATTAGCTATGATTTGCCACTAATTTTGGCTATGAAATACCGCGTGAAATAAAGCAAGAATGTTTGTTTGTTATCAAACAATCGGATTGACTGTAAGATTGGTGTAACTTTTGAAATAAAGAGTTATTAAAATATGACACTTTGGACAGTAAATAAGATTTAGCATGGTTTTAGATATATTTTGTACCCAGCGAAAAATATCATAGAACAATAGCGTTTTGTTCCGTGTAAATATAGTCTCGCGGCGCATCTGTTTATTCTTCTTTATCAGTCGTTTTTTTTTTAAAACTTGCTGGTCACACCGCATGACTCTAATCATCATATTTGAGTATTGACTATTGCAAAGTTATTACACATGTGATCCGAATATGTAATATGTTATCAAAAACATCATTTTGAAAGTATTTGACGACGGAAAAAAATATTCAACGACGGAAACGTTTACAATATCACAAAGTTGAACAAAATAGGCAATTTTGCTGTACAATATTCTCGTTTTGTTCCGCCTTTGCATTCAAATGTATAGGAAGATCACCCGCTATGTAGAAGGTCACTTCGAGACTTACTATCTACAAGCTGTTATGGCAGCGCGGAGGTGGTCACATGCGTATTTATAAAAGCGCATTTATAAATATATATATAACCGAAGTACACTAATAAGATGCTAACTTTCGGGTGCTCATCTATCAGGGCACAGTTCTTCAACTCCAATACATTTGTACATTCATTGAATGACCTTTGAAAATTTGGGTACAAAAACTCATACTCTGCAACTTTAGGTCAAATTTTGTACTATGATTGTTTGATTGAGGTTATTGAACTGAACTATGGCTTTGAGATGAGGCCATTGTGGCCTATAGTGAGTGGCATTGACTTCGGTTCTCGGTCTTGATTTGCTGCTCAAGTGATTAGTTTTGTTTAGTTCTTTGTTCTTCTTCTCGACATTTTCTGCACAGGGGCAACTTTTAGCCGCTTTGTGCTAAAGACGCTGTCGGAAAATTAGCCCGACGTCAACAAAACGTCAACAAGAATATACGGTGGCCTTTACATACATAGATATGTTGTTAGTTGGAAATCGCAATCCCGTGTGTAGGATATGAAGATCTTGTTTCCACACCATGTTAAGTCCACAACCCAATGTTTCTCATTTACTTGTATGATACAATTACAATTAGGGGCCTACTTTGACAAGTTTGACATTAGCAACAAAGAGTTGTAGGCCTACCATCAACATTACACACAATAATGCTGCTAAACAATATGCAGACTATTGTTCTCATTTGGGAAACAAAGGCCTCACACAGTATTGTTACTGTGAACCCATCCACTATTTGCTTTTGTAATGGTGCATCCAACTGAACTTACTATCCATTGCAATATCGCACAGGTAAATCAGACACATGTGTTTGTGGACTTAACCTGGTTTGGAAACAAGCTTTTCAAGTTCATAATACACATACGGAATTCCAGGATATACACATACGGAATTAACTGCTTTCAATGTCACATCACATACAACTACGATTGATTCTGGATACTACTTTCTGTTCCCAAAAGCAAGTTCAAAACACAAATCTTCTGCGGGCTGTAAAATGATACCATTTCAAAATTATATAGGATTCAAATTTCTTGCTTGCTGATTCGTCAGCGTTTGACAGACACCTTCGTCAGTCGTTATACCGTAAAACCTCGTCTACAAGCATATAGAGTGCTTCAGATAAAAGCTAAATTAAACCAGGCGTCATTATGGAATTTCGGCAAATAAATTACAGTTCCAAGCATATACAAACAAGTATTATTGAAAGACCAATCTATTGTATTGGAATATTTAAACATGTATCGTATTAACTTAACTTTCATCAAAAACACTATATATGCTTGTAGACGAGGTTTTACGGTATAGGTCTATGTTCGTCTTCGTGCTCTGACAAGTTGACAATCGGGAATGTAAACACACGCACCGTATTTAAGTCCAACATCATTGTGGCGATTTTTCGTTGCGACAGATGTGTTTCATTTCTTGGCATCGACTTCGGTTCTCAGTTTTGAGTTGCTGATCAAGTGAACAGTTTTGTTTAGTTCTTTGTTCTCCTTCTCGACGTTTTCTGCACAGGGCAACTTTAGCCGCTGCGTGCTAAAGACGCTGTCGGAAAATTAGCCGTTACGTCTGTTGCAACGTAACAGTCAAACGTCAGCAAGATATCGGACTATACGGTGGCTTTTACATAATAAACATGATAAATATCGTCACTGAGCGGGATAACCTCATATGTACTTTTGATCCTTGAACATGGATAAAGCCTTGTAGGTACGTGTAGACTTTATAATGAAGAGGTTGCTTTATCCATGTTCATGGGCCAAGTATATGCAAGAAACACCTCATTTGGCCCTTGAAAATGGATAAAGACTTGTAGGTGTGGACTTTATATATTGAATGGTTTGCTTTATTCATGTTCAAGGGAAAAAAGTACATGAGTTTTTTCCCGTCCAGTGACGTTATGCTGCTGGAAATCGGCAATCCGTGCCACGGAATTAACTTCTTTCAATGTCACATCCCACAGGGTGCGATCGATTCTGGATACTGCTTTCCAAAGGAGAATTCAAGACATAAATCGTCTGCGGGCTGCAAAATGATGCTTCACGAGCGAGAAGCACGCACTCTCCTAGAGATAACCATTTCAAAATTATATAGGATTCAGTTTCTTTCAAATATCTAGGTTGCTGATTCGTCAGCGTTTGACGGACACCTTCGTCAGTCGTTATATAGGCCTATGTTCATCTTCGTGCTCTGCGACAGGTGCGTCTATGTTTTTCTTCGGAGTGAGCTGCGAAGTCGGATTGTTATTAGTCATGTTAGTACTAGCCCCTGAGGTTTTTGCAATTCCTGAGTTTATCTTTGCATTGTGAGCCTGAAGTAACCGTACTGCCCGTGCCTTTGCGGCTATTGCGGTTTCTTGAATACGATTACGAGCAGCCGAAACTCGGCTGGGTTCTTGCTTCGGCAGTGTCTTTGCAGGAGGACGTGGACGTTTTTTGTAAGGATTCTGCCGTTCGTATACCCTTTGAAATAATGCCCTTTTATTTTCCGCCACTGTACGACAAAAGAATGTGGCATTTTTCTTTGGTGAAAATTCAGAGTCCTTATATTTAAAAATCCTTTTACCCTTTTTGAAAGTATTTCGGTTAGCATTTCCACACTCGTTGGTTATGTGCTGATTCAAATTCTTAAAATATTGCAAGTCCTCTTCAAACTTAGGTCCATATTCTTTGATTTTTCTCCATAAGGTTTTGTTGAAATAGTCGTAGAGTAAAACATCCGCATAATTGAATTCCCGTATTTTTTGACGCACTTCATCGGTTAAATTTCGCCTCGAATCGCGCAGATTCTTAGGAATATAAACAATATCTTCATAATCCCAGCATAATTCTTTCTTTAAAATCAACAAAGATTCGTCAAAATATTCCAAAACAAGAATCATAACAAATTCCTTATCAATACTCCTGATGGTGGCATTTATGATGGTTTCGTTATAAAACGAATGACCAGTGTCTAATCCCAAATCGTACATCTGACTATTTTGCGCATAATACCACCTTCTTCCCATTACATTTTCAAACTTCATGTAGTGTAATTTTTCGCGATAAAAAGATGGTTTCTCTAAAAACATTTCTATCCATTTCTCTTTAGGAATTGACTTCGCATCTGGAAAGGCGTCTTCAAACAAGAACTGAGTGAACGCGGATTCCCACTGGTCGCTTGGTTCCCGTATAATAGAAATATACTTAACGTCTTTCTTCATGAATTTGTCCATTGCCGTCCTGTTGTATCGTACATGGACAGCCAACATGTCGTAATCTTTATATTTCCTATAATCCCCAGCGCGAACACCCAAAGGTGGAAGAAAATAAGTCTGTGGACTTTTGACTGTAACAGGTATAAAATAAAAGTGACCATTATAGGAAGATTTCTTATTAAAGACGAAGGAAAGATTATGGTAGAAGCCGAATCTGTTGACGATGGTCTGAAGTGTGGTGCTTCCTGTTTTGTGGGATTTAATGTATACCAAGGTTTTCGACGCGGAGCAATTATGGACAGGTTCGGGAGTGGTGCCCACATCGCTGCTGATGGTTGTTGAGACATTTGGAATTGAAGTAGAAATGTTTGCGTCACGATATGGAGATCTTGGCTGCCTGGAAATGAAAGAGACACAAACGGGGAAAATATTAAAAAGTAATTCGGCACTTGTGCCAATCTTTTTAGTGTTTTTAGTGTTTCTTTAAATTTTGTTGCTGAACACTGTTGTACATTATGGTGTATTTAAAACATGTATGTTTATGAAGTGTCGTTAATTTGTTATTCTCTTGCTGGGCATGATATTTTCATCATATATTTTCTTGACTGTATCATATATTTATATACAATGATTTCGGTTCCCTTATATGTCCAGAAATGAACCCCGGTTTTCGGTTTAAAAGCCTCATGCCACTTCATCGATAACGCAAAGTATCCTTTAAAAACAAGTTATTTTAGAATATCTCCTAAAATTCAGTGTTATCTTAATGTCTACTGATATTTTCCGTTATTTTAGAATGTTGTGAATGTTTGTGTTTTTTACAATAGCCTATTCTTGTGTTTTTAGGTTTTTTTTAAAGGATGTTTCGTTATTTTGCATTATCGATTAGGTGACATAGTGCCGGGGTGGCCGGTTAAACGCCGGCTACTTTGTGGCGTCATCTGCGCGCTGCGTCACGTATAATGGTGCGGGGGACGGGGGGCGGGGGCAAATAAATATTATTCTTGCCCCCCCCCCCTTTTGAGGCAAACCAAAAAAATTACGTAAATGTCCACTTTTTGCGGCAATTTTGGGCAAAATTTGTCGATTTTGCCCCCTGAAATACACTTTCTCCCCATGCCCCCGAATAAAATTCCTGGTGCCACCCCCCCCTTTCTACTGTAATAACATACGCACTTGATTTGCACTCAATGGGAAGTCAATTCATGTTCAATGTCAATGTGAAGGTTTGTTCCCGGGGGTTTGTTGAACTCACTTGAAACAACAAGTCATTCACTTTGCGGTAAATAAACTGTCACGTAGACTTTTTCGAGATATTAGGCCGCGTTAGTAAAATCGTGCGCGTAGTCCTCTTTGAAAATCAAGAAAATTTTTTATGCC
The DNA here is from genome assembly GCF_039555335.1 of Amphiura filiformis. Taxonomy (NCBI): domain Eukaryota; kingdom Metazoa; phylum Echinodermata; class Ophiuroidea; order Amphilepidida; family Amphiuridae; genus Amphiura; species Amphiura filiformis. Next base: position 27,582,091 of record NC_092630.1, on the reverse strand, counting down.
TTTTTAATTTTTTTTTAACAAAAAGGTAAAAATTAAACCCAAAATTGATATTTGATCAAAAGTTTCAGATTTGTTTTGCAATTTTTGGACACGAAAACAATAAAAGAGAAGAATAATAGTTTGTAGCAGTGACTTTTATTTAAATTAAAATTTGTCTATTGTTCCAATATTTGCAACATTGGATAATTTTTGCAAAACAATTTTGTCCGAAATCCAGAAATGACACATAAAAAAAATTCAATAAAAAAAACCGCATTCCGTATTAGGTTTTTTATTTCTCACAAGCTTTGAGACACAGGATTTAATTAAGATGGCCTTAATAAACCTATAAACATGATAAATACGCCAGGCTCGATTCATGCACTGTAAACAATTATGGTTATTTAAATATTGTTCGACTTTACTTAATTAATATCTGTTTCATATAATATGATAGTTCGTTTATATTATAAACGAACTACGGAACTAGCATTGTTTGTTTGTTGGAAGTCAAAGTGGTTATTGCTATTCTTAGAGCAATAATTGTTGCATTTTCATCAGGCAAAAAAAAACAGGTTTGCCTCAAAGTTTGCGCGCGCATTTCTAAAATCAGAGATTTCAAAAAAAATGAAATGCGGACATTTTAAAAAAAAATCTTTTTTTCCCGAAAAATTTGGCGAAAATCAGATTTTGTTTCTCAAAATACCATAAAAATACCAAGTCAGGAATAAAACTTTAAAAAATAGCATTTCGCATTTGTTTTCAAACCACTCGTGAGCTTTGAGACAAACCTTTTTTTTTTTTGCCTTAAAATACATTTTTATTTTTTATCACAATAATAAAAATAAATGGTTCAAAACTAGGCCTACGTCATAAATATACTTACGGCCAGCGATGCTGTATAATGCTTGGATCAGGCGGGAGAAAGGCAGCAAAGATGGAATATAATAAGAATACCGTAAACACTACGCCCACAAATGCTGATTTCTGAAAAGAGAGGGAGATGATAACACAGTCAATGTACTGGTAATTGTATAAATGACGAGATAAACCATAAACTGGGCTCAAAGAAGCTTATAATTTTTTCACAAGGTCATATCTTAAAATCCTGTCCATAAAAATGACCAAAATTACACACAGGATTACTTCAGTACTCTACTCTAAACACATGTTAGTAACCAATTAGTTATCCAACTGACACAACAGCAAAATGCACTGGTGGTATTGAACAGCTTCCTGGACTACATACACAGGCGAATAATTGGAACCCAGCAAAAGAAATTTGTGAGAATGTGTACAAAGTCACCACATTTCGTTGTTCACGAGCACAAATTAATTCAAAATTGCTCTGTTGTTCTATAAACACTTCCAATTAAATATGAGTTCTGACATGTGTACGCCAGGTTTGAAAAAACCCACCCAAATTCAATTTAAAAGATTGCACTTTTATGGCCTTAAACAAATTACCGACATTCCTGGGGCGTTTGTAAAATAATGCAAAATTATAAAATGATCTTCATCCGTGTCGTGTTTTCTTTTAAAGACAGTTCTTGTTTGGAGTAAGTAGTGACTGGTGGCGGTGAGGCTAGCTGAGGCCCGGGGTGGGGGGGGGGGGCACTTCAACTTTGGAGGTGACGCGTATGTAGGGCTGTTAAGACCCCTTTTTCAGCATCGCTGTCACCCAAAGACCCCATATTTTTTTACGAACACATGCTCTGTCCCGGCTCTGTCACCCGAAGACCCCCTATTTTTCCATTTGATCTGTCACCCAAAGACCCTTACAAGTTCAATTTGAACAGCAACTTTCAATTATCACTGATTTTGTTACTTATTTTGAAAAAACAAAGAAATTTGACGCTATTTAGAACTAAAAATTCGATTTTTGCGGTTTTTGTGGCGCTGTTTCGGTTCTCACCCAAAGATTCCATTTCAAAAAAAGGTCATGCTCTCACCCAATGACCCCATATTTTTTACATTTTGCTCTCACCGAATGCCAAAAATCATGCTCTCACCCAATGACCCCATATTTTTTACATTTTGCTCTCACCGAATGCCCCTTAGTGCGAAAGTGCCAGCCCTACACCTATATCCATTTTAGGCAACCCATTAAAAATATTATTAGCGATCATGTATAAAGGGTAGCCAGGGCTTTTAGGCAACCTATTAAAATATATATCTTGCCCGGGATATCTTGTTATGTATTAATTCTTTGATCACACAGTCAGGTTATGTAATCTCTTTGGCCGGTCATCAGACTTCCTTCTGTTTCTGTGAGAGTTCATTAATCATTAAGCTTCATTACCCGGAATACAATGATCAATTATGTGATGTTCATCATAGTAAGACATAAGGATATCAACGTCTGATTGGCTTTTCCGTTTGTTAATTACATTGAGAAACAATGAGTGTTTAATGTAACGCCAAAGCTCTGTACGAGATGAGAGCAGCCTAATAATCGTAAAATGTCATTAGTTAATTGAACATAATTATACTCTTATTTGAGTCTAATAAAACATGTTCGCTAATAATAAGCCCGGCTAATATGGGGTATATTATCACTCACGATTCGGTTTTCAGTTTTGTTTTATTAAACTTGAAGAATTTCACTAAATATGGGTGGAAAAGTTATCCCGCAAAAGTTATCCTTCTTGGCAAACAGTTTTCCCTCTCCCACCTAATCCCTCTGGCCAAAGAAACCCTCACTGCTTACTTTGCCCATCCCCCCGAAAAAAAAAAATCCCGTTCTCATATTTTTATAATAATTATGTTTAATTTATTCAATGGTGTCAAAACTTTAAGGCCTTATCCCTGGAATTATCCCCACGAAGCAATATTTTAAAATACGAAATTCGCAACATCCTTGATAATTATAATGCAGTAGTTACATTCCTCAAGAAATTTGCTCGGAGGGGGTGGGAATTCCGAATTCCATAAATGATGATACCTCTTGAATTTTGCGCAAATCGTTTACATGGTTGAAGCTCGGTCACCGGTGAGCCTTGCTGTTCCAAAGATTGAAGGTAAAAGGCATAGTTCACAGTGGTCCAGTTGCTCGGTAGGACCTAAATGAATCTTAATGAAGTAATTGGCCGGCGATTTTATATCCAGGACGAACACGCTCTGTTAGCCAATGACCTCGATGACTATGGCACAGTTCATTAAACTCCACATCAACATTATTTGATCTCAAGTTATGGAGTATGGGTTTTTGTAACCAAAGTAATCAAATGTCATTCACACTAGGATCCACAACATGCTCATCTATCAGGGCACAGTTCTTTTAACCCCAATACATTTGCACATTCATTGAATGAACTTTGGCAAATTGGGTACAAAAACTCATACCCTGCAACTTGAGGTCAAATTTTGCACTAGTACGATTGTTTATTGACATTATTGAACTATGCCATTAGGATGAGGCGATTGTGGTCCATAGTGTCAATTAGTCACCAAACAGGAAAGGTATAGTGGACTTGCGAGACTCTTGTGGTTATTCTGACAAACGAGTTTTGGATCTACGCTTGAAGTCCGGTCACGCAGAATAATATACAGGGTGAGTAAAAAAAGTGAAATAGAGCAAAGAATCGATATATATGTGAGAACCAAGTTGAACTTTCCCATTATTGAAGGTTTCTATAAATGCCACACTCAATAGTCACCTTCTGTGAAAAAATGATGTGAATCACAACTACCGTTTAATTTGTATGAGTCCTTTTTGCTACGATACCCAATTTCATTATTTGTCCACCATGTATTTTGAATGAGAGCACACAATGCACGATAAAGGCACCAGCTCTGAAACTGACTTTAACTTAAATAAGGTTGATTTTTGCATTATTTCAATTTCTTTTTTTCTGTTCAAACAAACGTTCTAACATTACTTCAAGTCCTTCATACCTCACTCGACTCCAACTCAAATTTTTTAATCCCAATATGTCCAACTTATTGCATATTTTGTAATTCACTCCACTTCAATTTGTGCGCATTTCATTTCGACATTTGAAAAACCCGCCTACAAATTTGTATGTTTTTGATAGAGAATAAACATCTTTAAAGTAAAGGTAAAATGAAAATAACAACAAATAATGTTTCTTCTCCTTAAACTAGACCAAGGGCAATAACACTTTGGGTGCCCCATTTTATTTCAATGCCAATGAGGTTAAGAAAATGGCAGTTGTTCTAAATCTACTTTACACAGAGTCTGCTGACATTCAAATTTTAGATGTCTCTTGGACAAACATTAAAATTGGGTATCGCTATGAAATGTGTCATAAAAACAAAAAAGTAAATGCCAATTCCTTGATTTGCACAAGGTCACTAATGGATATATCATTTATAACATGTCTTAAATAAAAATGGATTCTTTTCTCTATTGCACTTTTTTGACTCACCCTGTATATGTACGTATGACCCCACCATATGCAGGGATGCCCAAACCATAATTATTTATTGCAACAATTAGATCTCAATGTAAAAGGCAATGTTAAGTTGGCACTTGGCACACAGGATCACTCAAAGTGGGAATTTTAGACATTGTTTTGCATAATAGCCCTAGCTACATATAAAAACGCAATTTTCGTCGATTTTTATAAATTAAGGGTCAGTTGATGGACGAAAAAAATTGGCATGGAAAATCAGATTTTGTGCTTTTCTCAAAAACTGCCCATTTTTTTAAATATATTTTTCGGGTTTGGAGTAACCCTGCATCTTGAGCTAAATGCTAGGATCATTCGTGGTTGACTAAAAATAAAAACCCAAACAAGAATTTGTCTTTAAAAAAGACAAGTTCACGGATCAGGTGTATAGTAGGCCTACTTTGAGCTACTTTGGTAATTTAATATTCATATCTAACCTACTCTGCACTTATTCGACAATAAATACGGTAAGTGATATGAGGCTTAATAATGATACCTGCGTCTTGACTCTGGAATTTTTTTTTAAACCTCATTTTGCATTTAGGTTTTTAAGCCACCTATAGGCCCACAGGATCTCATTTTGCATTTATATGTTTTTAAGCCACCTTCAGGAAACAAATTTGGCTATAACTACGAAGAAAATTGTATGCAAGATGCCTTATCACTTAAGTAAACAAATTTACACAGCCATTTTGGTCTTGCTCGCTCCGGGTCTTGTTAACTTTTGTCAGGGATATTTGTCTCATAGCCCTGCATTTATGAACACCAATTATTATTTTGTAACAGAAAATATATTATACAGCTTTATACACACATTGCTGGGTTATTACAAGAGTCAATAAACATTCAATTAACTGTAGATAATGGACTTAGTTTTGTGCAATGTAGCTATATTGAACTTTTTCTGAAGTAAATCGCCTGCTGTATAGTTTTCTATGCAGACGATAGGCCTAATCACAAAGTAAACATTCAGTATACTGACCATGACCTGTCTAGTTTTGATTAACCAATCAGTTATGTGTATTGCCAGCATGTGATTGCTATAAGCCAATTGCAAACATGTTTATAAAAAACTTAAAAAGGCTAAAAATTTCCTACACTGAACAGTCTCTTTGCCGGATTTAAGGGCTAAATAGTCCTTGTCATGTGGGGCAGGATTAGATAAATATATACAAACTAGGGTATGAGATATTAGGAATTATTTCCTAGTCTCTTAACCACAGGATTGGTGGGCTACAATAGCTATTCAAGACATAGTATATGTAAGGAATAAACTGTGCATATGAGATGTGAGGGCAAGTGGCATTATTTCACATGCCGTGAAAAAAACAAAAACATTTTGTGTCTTCAATACATGTTCAAAGATATACAATTTCTGTAATTATAGTCAATATATTTCAAAATACATTGGATTTGTATTCATTCTCCATGAAGTGACTGACATTGACCCAAATGAAACCATGGTCCCAGAGACCTTGGTCTCCGATACGGCTGAACTGATGCAAATCATTTTAACATGTTATTTAACAGTTGGCAAAAAATAATAACATTTTGACACCGTTTAAAAAAAATTAACGGTGTTGTAAATGATCACCCTGTATATATAGAAGCAAACATCGCACCCAAAATAAAGTATATAATTCTGGTTGGCTTTTTCAATTCAAGCTCTGTTTGATTTTGTGGTCATCAGATTGAGAAAATATTCCTGAAAAGAAAACTATACCACATGTTCATTAAAATGTTCATTTTTACACCCTGTATATCTTCTAGTACACCCTGAATATTGACTTCGGGTTTGGGTCAGTCTAAATCTCTGTTCTTAATGCTCAAGTTCCAGCAATAGGCCTACCTGTAATTGGTTAATAAAATGATACAACTATTCATCGCAAAATTGAAAGCAATGGCCATACCCGATGTCAGTCAATGGTATCCAAACCACAATATGAACCTGAAGACTCGTCATCAGACTTGGACACTATCCATGCTATCAGTGAGGAATTGCTATTATAATATAAATGTACATGTATTACCCCATACCACAGTATTATGTTTGTAATCATTCCTAATAAAGGCTCAAATGCATAAAACCTTATAACTCATTTATGTTAAGTACAAACTTGTGAATGTGTTTTTCATTTTAAGTAAATGTCATCAAAACATATACCAAGAAATGAACTAAGTATACGGTACTCAGCATATAAATTTGTGCCCTCCTTGTGGGTTTGTAAGACAAAATAAAAGAAACAAACAATACAAACTTTATCTGCTTGCATTCTCTTTTTTACAGTGTCGTTAGCTCATTTTTAAGCCTGATGTCCTCCCAGTGAATGTGAAATCCAACATTTTTTCTTCAATCGCTGCGCCGTCTTTTTTAAAGACATTTCTTGTTTTCATATAAAATAAAACGTTTTAAAAACATCTTTATGACCTTTATATAACCCGACATTTAAATGTTATTATACGTTTTGAATAACACCAAAACGTGTTTATAACATGTTTAAAACCATTCTTGTGTTTGCTTTGTTGTAAATTTAAATGGAAGCAACGTGATTCTAAACAATTTAGGCCTATACCATTTATATTTATATATACTCCGATGCTTGAACATGATGGCTCGATGAGGGACTGTTCAATATTTACCATGTCATTCTATCTAGACTGTAAAAACAGTGTTTAGCATTTAAACACTTTTCTAAACACATTCTTGCCTTCACTTTGTAAACGTGTTTAAATACAAGACATGTTAAAGTATCGGCGTTTAATGTTTAGCCATTGTACATTGATATTTGGGAATTTGATACGTAATGTTAAGGTGGCTTTATCGGCTATAGTCATGCACAGAACTCCTTGAAAATGATATAGGATGTGTGTATCGATGAGAAAACCTTACTTGCCAAGTTTTAATTTTTTCCAACAAAGCGTTTTTGACTTATGCAATTTGTTGTCATCTTAAAATCCCATTGAATTACTACAGGGAAGGGTTTTTTGGCACTTTGCCAATTTCTCAAAATAGCGAAACTTTTCAAAACAAAGATTTTATTAAAACTGATTTTCTCTCCTTTATAGTGCAGTTGTATATAAAAAATTTAAGTTTCATTTTGCTGCCAATATATCACAGAATAATACAAACCAAGTTTATTTTCTAACTTTGTATTACTTAAGTATATATTTAAAAGGAATGTTGGTACTTTTTTGTGTTTTCTTGATTTTTTCTAGAAACACTAAATTACCCAAATTCTAGGATTTTATTAGCCAACAGGAGGTAGCTGGTAAATAAGATTAATATCTAAATTCTCTCGACAGCTTTTTCCAACTAAGTGCTTCTAATTTAAGCTACAGTGTTTCTAACATTCCCTAAAATAAAAAATGGAAAAAAAAATTCAAAAATCCAGAAATCCTGGCGAGAGAATGTAGGTATTAAGCTTATTTACCATCCCCGAAAGTTTGGTGACCATAGCACCTTCCATGTAGGCTATTAAAATCAAAACTAGGGAATTTTCAAAAAATAAAAACATTATAAGGCTCTTAAAATTAGGTGTGAGAATTACTTTTCTTTGTAATGATTAGGCCTACAGATTTAAATGAATTGATTTAACTCAGGAGCTATTTTCCTGCAAGGCTGTTGTATGACTTCCAGATAATGTATGCATAATTAATTAGCTAGCAACCCATGCAAATTAGCATTTATGCAAATTAGCTTATTAATCATGCAAATTAGAGGGCGTCTTCACTATTATAATGCATTAGAAAATATTAGAAACAATTTGACCACGTTTCAAGGCTAAAGTATGCAAAAATAAAGTTCCCTGAACATTTATGCATTGCTTTTAGCAAAATATTGGCAAATTTTAATAAGCCTTTCAGTCATATTACTATACATTGATTATTGATCAAATACAAAGAAAATATAAATTGATATATTATGAAAACCGTATGTCCGATTTGCTTCAAACAAAAGGCATATTGGTATACTTTGCCCTAATCTATTGATTTATTTAAAACATGTTCAGACCATTTTCTAGTTTCCAGAAAATGCCTCATATGCCACCTTAATGTCTGACCGCGGGCTCTGGTCTGACCCATGCATCCTCCAATTCAACGGAGACGGGAAAAGTTGCACATGAATACGGAGGGTAAAATCGCCCACCGCATCTGAGAACAAGTTTTCCACATGTACAAAGCAAAAGGCCTATACATCTATTTATTTTTCTTAATTTTTTAAGAATGGTGTGCGTATAGGCCGCTACATTTTCAACCTAAAAAATAAATCAGTCGTTTACTTTAATTCATTGAAGTGCCCGTGAGATTTTCAAATATCGGGTTATATATTAATGTCATGAAAACATTTTGTATGAAAAAAAAAAACCCGGAAAAACAACTCACTCAATTCGGCCAAATAACGAAGTTTAAAAAATTCAACCTTTGGGCCAAAATGTTGCCAAAAATTTTGAATGTCTAAAATATGTCTGATATTACTCAAGTACACTTGATCAATGCAGAACTATAATTGAAAGAGTAATATTCAATGTAATAACGAATATCTAATCTCTAATCTCGAGCCAACTTCACCGTGCCCTTTATTCTGGCAATTTATTCTACCATTTTTACGAAAACTTGTGTTTGCTGCTGGGACTTGTATGACTTATAGGCCTACTACTAAGTACTATAGTACTACATCTACATGTAGTAGGCCCTACTTTGTATTTTGTAGACTTGTACTCCATAGTTGTAGACAGTTGTTAACATATGCCTATATGCATATTGCACGTGATTCTTATAATTATCTTACCCCTCTTTCACTCATGATTATCAACTCAAAATACACGCAATATGTTTCTTCTGGGACGGATAATATAGTACTGTAGGCTGTTGGTACTGATGTTGACCACGTCAGCATTTATTGTAGGCACAAAATCAACTTCCTTCAAACACCGAACGAAGACATCATTGGTGGTGCAGATGCCATCATCATGACCATGAAGCTGATAGAATTAAGAACCCCTTAAGAACCTTTCGTCATCTATATCTTCGATGGAGATGTCTGAAATTACAATTTATATCCATGTTTTACCAAGTTTAGGCCTATTTGCTAGGCAGTTGCGTCCAGCACGTAAAATTGTTCGAATATCTTTGTTGGCGTCCAGGTTGCATGGCTATCTGTGTTTGGTTAACGACAGTTAAACCAAATGGTCAATATTTATCAGCAATGTGCCGGCGAGTTTTGACTCAGGGATGTGACATCACTGGCGATAAAATGGACATTTCGACCAGATCAGCAGTCAGCACAATGGCACACACATTAAAGTGCGACTATGTGAAAACACAGTCTACATAATAGCCTCAGTATGATCAGATTAGTTCCCGCATTAACCACAGGTCATATTCAAGTTCAGATCACCATAGGTATTTAGTGGTCCTGCAGACAAATAATTTATTTCCAAGGCAAGAAGCAGATAAAATCGCTTGAATATTGTTATTCTATTTATCTGTGTTTGAATTGATGACATAAAAGTTTGGCGGTTGAAGGTCCCCCTGTACGGTGAAGACCTTGTTTCCTCTGACCCTTGATCAAGAATGCCCGGCTGGAATAGAAGCAAGTTATCATGGTTTAGGGACGCACCATTATCCGGGACCATTATATTTACCGGGGAGGGGGACTGTTATTTTTTTAATATATAAAACGTTGCCCACTTTTGCCGACTATATCACTATTTATTCAATTTGACCCAGCCAAACTGTGAATACAATAATATATGAAATTTGAAGAAAAAAGCGGCTATACCGCAGCACAATGAGCACTGAATTGCAAAGCAATGTTTAAATTTAAAAAAAAACCTCTTTGCCCGCTTTCAATAAAAAATCCCAACTTGATCTACCTAATTGTAAATACAAAATCAATAACGCATGAAAATGGAAGAAATCGGCCCAAAACAAATCAAACAAACTTGCCCTGATCCGGGCCCTGATCCAACACTTCCAGCCCCCCTGGAAGTCGAATGGTGTGTCCCTGTTAAATGTTATTAAACAAACCTATATTTTATCATGTTTATGACTGAGTGCATTTATGTGTTAATAGTCTTGTCTTGAGTTAATGATTGATACGTTCAGCATAATTATTCACAAATATTACGTAATTAAATAGCACCTTTTCAGGGTTAATCAAGTGAATTGTTACATAATGACCTAGCACCTTATCATAACATTTGACCTATTAATTAATTAATATCCGGAAATTCTTTCTAACACAGTTTTTTGGCCCCCGGTTTGGCCCACCTCATAACCTTCCGGATTTTGGCTCCCCTTTTATACATGTACCGTACCGTAAAATGGGGTAACTTTGGGCACTTTTCAGAGTTTTTAAACCACTGCTTCTAAACAGAACCAATTATATTTCTAATTAACTCTTTTTTATGACATTAGGGGTCCCATCTACACCTTGAAGTTGAGAAAGATTTTTTAATAATTTTGTAAGGGTGCCCTATAGGGGTTAAAATTAACCTGACCAAAGTTACCCCGCATTTGGGGCAACTTTGGTCAGAATATTGTAGGCCTATATGGGAAAGTTGTTGTTTTTTGTGACATTTGACCCCATGCAAAATTAGTCAAGCACACATCCTTGCTCACAAATATCGATTTTTATTTTTACTGAAAAAATGTTAAAAAATGCTCCTTTTTGGTCAAAAATCAACAAATTGACACCAAATATGACTAAAAACAATATTGCTGTACGAAAATATGACCATTTAAAAAAATATATTTGACCGACAAAGTTACCCCGCTGACCGAAGTTACCCCATTTTACGGTACCTCATGTCATAAGATCTGGAAAGAATATCCGCGAATGGGCGTACTAGGCCTATGATATTATATAACAATACCAATTTTACCCATTCATTATATTATGATCACATGCCCACATGGAATGAAATAAGCCTGCATTTGAGACACGCTCCAAGTTCCCTCCCGCTCGCTCCACCTCACATGTAAAATTATACACAATGCACACAATGTAAAGTCTGCACAAAAAGTAACGCAGCTGCTAGCGCCATCATTATATTGCATCTTTCATGTACAGGTGGCGCTCTCAAAAAGTACATACATTTTTTAAGTCGCTGTCGCTGGTAACCAGTATTTCAAAAAAGGGTGTAGCTTTGAATTGACTGTGATGGGATTCGATTTTATTCAATATCTAGGCTGACCGACGGATCGTTCTACGGTTTCACGATTTTTATAGTCCAAAACTCGCATGATCTAAATCATGCTAGTTTTGGATGAGCAGAAAATTTTGCACCAAGAGCGTCACCTGTACACGAAAGATGCAATATAATGATGGCGCTAGAGCACAAGATATGCGGCTCTCGATTTTGCGACCCAATTTTGAACACACCTTTTGGTACAGACGTGACCCCCTATAAAAAAAAAATGGCAGAAACCCAGGAACAGGAAGGCAAAAAAAAAAAAAAAAATCACAGACACTTTATATCATGATATGGTCATATCAATGGAAGTTTAGCATTGAATTATTTTCACATTTTATCAGTATTAATATCATATCACAATCTAAACTTTTATCATAAATAATACACGACCGAAGGAGAATTGCCGTGAGCAATTATGACATCAACGACTCAACGTGCGTATTCATATAAAGATGTATGCCTACAATTAGCGGAAGATATAGGCCTAAGTCTGACCAGTATAAGGCCGTGTAAAATTAATATTTTGGTTCTCGTCCTCCCTCCTCAATTCCTGGATTTGTCAGATTTTTTTTTTTTTTTAGATTTTTCAATTTGTTTAGACTTTGGAATGATTTATGAAATCTTCATACATATAAATAAGTTTATTAGCGAACAAGCATCACTTCCAAGTCTTTTTGTGGTACTCTAGGGGGTTTATCCCTCAGAATCTCACATTTGAAGAAAAAAAAAAAGGGCCTCATCGTTTCCTCGAGCACTGTTGAAGAAGACCGAAAACTACTGACAATGCTAATTTTACATTGAAAAAAAAAAACAAACAAAAAAAACACCTCCCTCCCTCATCAATTCATGAAAATCCTCTGGACGAGAACCAAAACATTAATTTTATACGGCCTATGATGGGCATTAGATGGCACATGAGCTTTGGAAAAGTACACGGGTCCCCTGGGTACAAAGATCAAATGTGTACAAAACTTTTGGAAAATGTGTGGTAGGCCTACTGGTAGCTTTAGTCATTAGTGAATGTTGCCAAAACTTGAACATATCCTTCTCTGGAACAAAATTATTGACATTTAGGCCTAAGTGAAAAAAAGAAAGGGGTCATGTGCCATCTTATACTGGACAGACTATAGCATGTGCTATATATTGGCAAGAAGAAGACAGTTTGGCAAAATAGTGTGATATTTTCATTATTCAACAGCAATAAAGTGATGCAGTATCAATAATCCAATGACTGAAATGTCTATTGTCTATCGTTATTACATGCATGAATTAAAATTTAAGCTTAGCTCTGTTGACCATCCTGATACTGAAGGGTCAGAGCTATTCTGTTAAGCTTACGCATAAATGCAAATCATGCATGCCGCGATTTTTGGCATGTTGTTCAGGTCTGTTTTATATTGTGATATTAATGATGAAACCCGAATTTTGATTATGATAATTTAAGCTTACTAACATTGGAACTGTACACTCACCATGTTTTATCGTATAGGCCTAGCCTAGCCCTAGGCCCATGAGCTGATTGACGCCAATCGATTGATACATTGGCATGATTCAAATTGAAGGAGTTAGGAAGGCCATTCACCCGTCCAGTATTTATCCTAGTACATGAGTAGTAGCGTAATATTAGTTGTAGGTTCATCAGATGATAAACTTTTAGGGTTTGATTCTAGGAATAGTGTCAGGAAAGTGAAAATTATTTGGTAGCCAAAAGAAACTTGCCTAGCGCCTGTGTTTACGTACGACTGTCACATTATTGATTCAAGTTGAGTATTTGACCTTTTCACCTGGGCAATGGGCGATGGTTGCATAGTTTTGATCCACCGGTCCTACAACTGCTTACGCACGGTCATTTTGAATTGTTTCGAGATCGAGGCCAAGGGACTCAGGCTAATGGTTGCACTAATTGATCGTTACTTCACATTTCAAGACTACACTATATTATTATTTGACAAGTGATCAACATAAATAATTATTTCAGAGTTAAAGGTGCTCAGGTTCAAAATGCATTACTTTATCAGATTGAGTAACCTGATGTAGGCCTACAGTGTAGTTTATCTAAGAGTCCAGTCTTGTTACACAATTATATGGAGAAATGGAAAGTGCTACAGCAAATAGTCTGAGTTAATGCTTTTTGGTATTTGTGGATTTCATGAGTTAAACGAAAACAGTGTGAGTGTTATTCGTTTTGTTCAAGGCCAATAAAAATGTCTGTTGAGAGATATTTTGGATTTGTGGCGAGACTTTTTCATGAACTACACTGAGGTCAGATTAGGACTAAAAATGTACTGAAAGGAAAATAGGTTTTATGCAGTTTATGAGCAATGAGAATTTACAAATGTTGTGAAGCAAAGAAAGAAACTCAACTCAGTCAGAATGTTTACATTTGTCATATTACTTTATTGATGCAAAAGAGAAGGGCGTGCCTCGCAGCCCTGTCAACTTTATAAACTTGTCTGATGTTTTATTCTAGTTTCAATAAGGCCTATTTGTAAAGTTAGGCAAATCACAGAGTTAGGCAAATTTAGGTCATGTAGGCCTATCATTAAGTTAGGCAAATCTAGGTCATGTAGGCCTATCATTAAGTTAGGCAAATCTAGGCCCTGTATCATAAAGTTAGACAAATTGCTACCAACACTCAAATTCATAATTAAAGGGTTCAGACCTATGACGTTAATTGCGTTTTCTATGTGATATTAAAATCACCTCTTTTCGTGACGTTGTCGCCTCAAATATAGGCCGAATAGGCTTACCAGCGTCATTTAAGAAACCAGTTCAGACTAGTTCGTAATTCAAAATACAGGTTGATACCAATTTCTATGTCAGATAACAGCAACGCTCATTATAGGCCTATGTGGAACGAAACTTTTTTAAATATCCAAAGTTCATAATCATGAGATAGGCTTTCTTAGTCTTGGTTCTCAGGCGTTTTATTATTTCATCAAATAGCGCCCTCAATGTGTCTCGTGCCGTCTTTTCAATATTAGGGACCGATCGTTATTTACGGCAGGGGGGGAATGGGTGTTTTGGCAAAAATATCGACAAAAATTTCGTGTTCCCCCCTCGCGTCCGCTCAAAATTTTCGCGTTCCCCCTTGTTTTCCCAATTTTCTCCATTTAAAATTTAACAATCCCCCCTCCTGGTTCAACTAAAAATTTCAGGTTCCCCCCTCAAGACCACACAAAAATTTCGTGTTCCCCCAAATTTACCCATTCCCCCCCCCCCTGCCATAAATAACGTTCGCTCCCTTATTGTTTATCAAAAAGGGAATGCAGCGCAGCCTGCATTTGAGACACGCTCCAAGTTCCTCCCGCTCGCTCCCCTCGTAACGCAGCTGCTAGCGCCATCATTATATTGTATCTTTCATGTACAGGTGACGCTCTCAAAATCATCTGCTCATCCAAAACTAAAGTAGGCCTAGGCCTACATACACCAGTGGTGGCTCGGGAACCGGGGGGGCTGGGAAAAGTACCATTTCCCCTTTCGATTTTGTATTCAATATCTAGGCTGACCGACAGATCGTTTTACGGTTTCGCGATTTTTATAGTCCAAAACTCGCATGATCTAAATTAGATCATGCTAGTTTTGGATGAGCAGAACATTTTGCATTAAACCAAGAGCGTGACCTGTACTCGAAAGATGCAATGTAATGATGGCGCTATAGTGCACAAGATATGCGGCTCTCGATTTTGTGACCCAATTTTGAACACAACTTTTGGCACAGACGCCCCCCTATAACAAAGAATGCCAAAAACCCGGGGAGGCAGAGGAAAAGAAAAGGGGGCAAGGAGCTCGTTTCCCACCAAAATTCACCCTGATCATGGGCCAAAATAGTATAAAATACACCCCATCCCATTATTTTCTTTGTACCCCAGCCTAACAACAGTAAAAAACAACAACAACAAACAAACAAAAAACAATCACAGACACTTAATATGGTCATATCAATAGAAATTTAGCATTGGAATTATTTTCACATTTTATCAGTAATCAGTAATCACAAGCTAAACTTTTATCATAAATAATACACGACCGATGGAGAATTGCCGTGAGCAATTCTGACATCAACGTGCGTTTTCCGTTACCTGGACTGCCACGCATTCATGCACTCAGTATACGGACGGTGTGCACACATGATCAATAATCAGTTATTTTTGAAACAAAATATTAGTCAGTGCATACTTGTTGTATTTGGTGCTGATGTTATACTTATCCATCCTCCTGACCACCTTTCCCTCCCCTCCTACTATACCAGCACCTTAAATAACAACGTCATTCATGATATTTTAATAACTCATTGCACTATAGGCCTAAACCTGCAAAGAGACAATAGACTGCAAGTGTTTAGATTGGTGTTTAGTAAGTTAAATGTTTAATATTCAATGTTAAGATCTATAAACACATTTCATATGATTTTATGTTTAGGATCTAAACATTGAAAAGACTAATTTGCGTATGACGTCCTGTCATCAGACCAAAAATGCCGTACTGCGCAGTTCAGCAACTAATCACGCCGCGCCTTTGCCCTGAAGTCAGGCACAAACTAGTCTTTTAAACATGATGCAGTCATGTCTACAGTAGAATTCATCTCGACCTTTGCAGGACTTTTAAGTCCTGCAAAGGTCGAGATAAACCCCATTAAAAGCTATTAAACCAAGATAACACTCATTGAAGCAGCTCAACTGATTAAATCAGATCTTCTCTGGTTGTGCACAAGTGTCTGTTTTCATGTGCGACATCGCAATAAAGCTGGTATTATATAGCTTCAGTTGGGTAACCGATTATAAAGGAAACGAAAGGAAACAATGGTATGTGTACCTTTGTTCACGAAATGAGACAATGATCTGCTTTTTGTTAACCAGCATTCTTCAAAATGAGCAACATAATGATTGTTGACTTAAATTAACACGGTTTGGAAATAATTTCTTCATATTTTTGGTGTTATCTGTCGTTTACATATCCTTCCTAAAACACAAAAGTGCGACCCTCTTCAAACATCGAAATTAGCTAAAAATTTAGGACATGTTACAAAACTATATTTTCTAGAACCTATTTAGAATAGTTTAAATGTAGCTTGTACCGTTTTTTTGTGGCATCCTTCAGAACGGAGCGGTCCGTTACCAATATTTTCGGTCAAATCTCCATTCAATTAACACGGGGAGTTGGCTAGCTATAGCTATGCTTTGCCCTCACTCATATTTTACAAAAGTGCGACCATTTCTGAACATCTAACCTAGCTGTAATTTTAGGTCATGTTAGAGAAATATATTTGCTAGAAGTTTGGATAATAAATTAAATATTGGCTGGTTATTTTTCACACAGTGATGTTAACTAGGCAAGTGTCCATTCTTCCAACATACATCATTTGTAGAGGTCACGCGTCAATGGTGAGAGCACTGTGTATTGTGTATAGGAAAACGGACAGTAACTGCAGTATGATTCAGTATTCAATTATAGGGTGTTCTATAGACAAATCACTGATTGTCAAATCTCACAGTAGAGTCAGCGTCAAGGAGGAGCATGGAGGCATTTGCTTCTCCCAAACTTTGGACTTTCCCTCGATCAGAACACGAAATTGAATACCCAACTATTTGGGGCAAAATGTTCAGATTCCCCATATACACTTCCCCCATTTGCCGCCTCCAATAGAAACACCAATCCTGTAGTTCTGCATAAAAAGTCCGAAGTTTCCTGTCTTGTAAATATTACATGTCTTCACTTTTTTAAACTCTTGCTTGCATTATTTTACAAAGAGAAATTCTCCATGCAGAATTATTATCATTCAACATGCTTATTAATATTACACACTGTTACCAATGGTAATAGGAAAATCTATAGATGATATAGCCATGAGGATTTAATTACAAACAATGATAAAATAGTATCCACAGCTGAACGAATACTGGTGTAATATTCCATGTACAACGACGCTTTTTGTTAGTTTTTTATGACCTACTTTCGGCCAAAATTGACTCAATGATTTGAGTCTCTCCTCCTTCACCTGTAACACGCGCTTGGTCAATCAATACCGAACTTATCAATTTTCCAGCTTAACAAGTTTTTTCCTCCGCATTTGCATTTGGTTGATCTCATGTCCATGTGTGCAGGTTTTCTAGAGGTAGAGGAGAAACAAATCTTCTATGCTGTGTTTAGCACCTGAGTTAAATCGAAAATGTTGCACGAATCCTATTCAGGTCTTCGATAGATAAAATAACGCAATCTTCTTTTTTTCCCAAAACAGATCATTAAATCACCGGTGAAGAGTAAAGAGCCGAAGTGCTCTTGTTTCTGAAATGTAAGTGCACATTAGGCTACATTGGAAATACTTGTGCGGTTTTATTTTTCTGCAATGCCAGTTGTTGGAGCTTGTTGGTAGGCATTACAGTATTTTGTATAGCTAAAAGTCCCATTGCCAACTCCATTCTAAGTTGTATACTTGTATAACTATTAATATACGGGGGTCATTCAAAAAGTTCCACCTCCACCCTCATATCTAAGTTTCTGCAATTAGTAGCCGTTTCATATTTTGCATGCTTATAACCAGTTTCTTATCTAGCTTATGAGAAAATTTAGTTTCAATATCTCTTTTTCATCTGTTGTAGCCGAAGCAAAAATGAAATCAGGTTTCAGTGCCGCAGAAATGGGGGGAAAATCTGTACATATATCTACAAGGAAGACATATAAACCAATACCAGTTGGTCACTTATGGCTTACATTGAAGCTGACATATAGCAAAATATTTAAAAAAATTGTAAAATGACAAAAAAACCGGCTTCACTCCAGCAAAATCTGTTAATTTTACTAAAGATACGATAAGAGCAGATAAGGGAGCGATCGTTATTTATGGCAGGGGGGATGGGTAAATTTAGGGGGAACACGAAATTTTGTTGTGGTCTTGAGGGGAACCTGAAATTTTAGTTGAACCAGGAGGGGGATTGTTAAATTTTAAATGGAGAAAATTGGGAAAACAAGGGGAACGCGAAAATTTTGAGCGGACGCGAGGGGGGAACGCGAAATTTTTTGTCGATATTTTTGCCAAAACACCCATTCCCCCCCCTGCCGTAAATAACGATCGGTCCCTAAGAACTGTAATCAAATTGCATGTTTTTCTTTAAAATGCCCATATGTCATTTATACAGAAATTGTCTGTAATAGGAAAAAAAGAGGCTAACCGGAAACATTTTAAACCTGCTATGGAAATCATTTCATACAAAGTCATTTCATACAGATGGTTGCCAAGCAGATTCTCATGCTCTGAAAGACCGTCAGACATAACAGCACAAACTGTGTGCAAAGAGCTTCTGGACAACATTGCCATCAACCCGTTACTTATAAAGACTTGATATTCTACCACATCACATTATGATCCAAATTGACACGACATTCAGTTATACTTGTCCTAAATATATAATCAATATCAATATTAACAGAATTTAAACACGTTTGATTCACAAATTCCATTTGATAGTTATACTTTTACAATGCAGCGACTCGTCTGTTTAAAATCCTCTCCCCACGGCGCTCAATGCTTTACAAACAGCATTACAAGATATACGCCCTATTTTGGCCACATTCCCTCTAGGAGAGAAACAGCCCATAGAAATATTGCCTAACCATGCTAACTTTCAGCTTGTATAAAAATCATTCCCCGTGGGCTACGTTAGCAACTTAACACAATTTGTTGCAGTAGACAGATATAAGACTTGTTACCTTCCAAAGGCTGGAGGCGAGGTTTACAAATCGGGTAAAAACTTTGTTAACTTGCTTTAGCTAACGGACTTAGTCTCTTCGGGTTATGATTGACTTCTTACTAGTATCATGAACTGAAGCACCAATATTGCCGGAAAACCGTACAGACCGCGAGCAGCTTACAGCCCGAAGGCGGAGAATATTTGGTGTGCCAACGATCGGTTTGCTTGTGTTACTTACGGCTTGGCGCTTAACACTACTCACAATAGATAATATTAAAGGAGCATCAACTGGTTCTTGGCTGTTGGCTCAGTAGTAACAGTGTGTCAGAATCACAGATGGGAAAATGACAGAAGAAGTTTAAAACAAGCATCGGAATATTTAAAGATTTCGTCAGTTATCATAAGCACGTCATTTTGCAAGTTAGACATCAACATGCGTTCCCGTTACCTGGAATACCATTCGGTATATAGCTGTCTTTAAAAAGCTTAAGTCGATCATTTCTTAGCTATAATCGCAGTATACTCTCTTCTTCATCCACCTCTTCATTCGCCTCCACCTCCTCACCTCATCCTCCATCTCCTCCTCTACCACTCCTCCTCCTCCTCCTCCTCCTTCTCCTCCTCATAACTCTACCAACCACCATAATTGCTCTAGGCCTACTACCTTTTCGATTTGACAAAAAGCACAAAGAGATCAAAATTTGGTATAGAGCACTTGAAAAAAATTACATTTCAATGTTGACAGTTCTCCATGAAACATTTTAAGATCAGACCATTGTATCTCTCGGCGTTGGTGTCCAAAATTAATGCTCTGCGTGCTAGCCATGCGCTTCAACGGAAAAAGTTCAAGTTTTGAAATATGTTCTCAAAATATCAAGAGCTATCTTAAGAACTACGGAACCAAGGCTTGTTTGTACTCATTTTAATGCATTTTTCATGCTGATTCCAAATACGGTCATGAAAATTTACATTTCTGAAATTTTTGAATTTAAATTTTTTTTGAAACATGTCGTCTGCAGTCGACACCCGCGTGAAGAGAATTAAGGGGAGTTCCAAGGACTCACCCCGCATGGTAAAGTAGTATGCTATATACGTCGTACAGTAGAAAACTATAAAGTGATAGTCAATCAGCAGTTGAAATGATCTCCTAACTGTGTCTATTAAGGTGGCTGTGTACTCTCAGACATGCATGTAGTAAAAGTGCAATAACTTTGTAATTATTCGCGCAAGACATATAAAAGTATACATTTTTATAAAGGCAAGACATCAATAAATCTTAATATAAATACAGATTTGGGGTAAAAACAACAATTATGAAGAAAATCACAAAAAAGTGAGTTTTTGGCAATATTTGTTAGGTACATCATAACAAAAAAACACGCTTTCCAAAATATTTCATTTTGTTTTTAGCTCAATCTTGAGGCTCCATTCCAAAAACGGTTTTTTTATTTTTTTGATATTGGCCTTAGTTTTTGAGATATTGACCATATAAGGCATCAAATTGAACTTTTTAAAATTCACAAACGCCTATTTGCACAAAATGATGCCTAAAATCGGAAATAGACCAAAATATAAAAAAATGATGAAAACCGTTTCTTGAGTCGATCATGCTTTTTACGATGATCATATTTGCTTACCTATAGATGCTGTATTTATTGAGTTATCGTGTACCTAAATCGTCATTTTACCGAGAAAATGAACATTGAAATAATGGCCGTTAAAGTTTAAAGTGGTCACATTTTGCCCTTTCATCGAATCTCATAGGAGAATGCGGCAGTTTTCGTTTTTCTACCTTATATTATGTGAACAACGGGTAAATCCACAGCCCGTTGAGAAGTTTGAGCGAAATCCATTCATAACTTGATATTCAAATCGAGGAAAAGAACTTGAAAAAACCCACATTTTATCAGCTAAAACGGAGCCATTTGACCACTTGAAATTAGTGTTTCCAAAGGATGCGCCACGCATGCAGATAAGCGTCGCGTATGCGTAGCGTATCTGTGCGTTAACAAATTGCGCGATACGCAGCGCGATGCGTTGTTGCGCGCGTGTCACCCCGCTGATACAACAAAGATTTTCTCTCTTTTAAAATTGCAAACACGAATGAAATAGTGAAATAATATCCATAAAATAGCGCAGTTGGAGTTTATAAATCTGGATTTTCTTTCCTTGTATTTATAAAAAACATAACAAAGTAACAAATATCAAAAAAGCTCAATATTGCGAAAGAAACAGCGTCTTGAGTACACAGCCGCGTTAAATAAGAAGACAAGATCATGGAAAATAGTGTGCTATCTCCAGTTTCATAGCCGATATCTGATAACGTGATGTGTCCTATCAACTATGCCACTAAAGAAAAGACAGTTGCCTGGCAAAATAGTGTGCTCTCTAGAGCAATTAACTGATAAACATGATAAAGTTATGTGTAATCTTAAGCGATATAGCTAATGTGTTGTGCCGTGTAAAAAGAAGACATGTATTTATGCACGACGGTTGAATTTGCTATCTTCAGTAAATACCTGATGAAGCGGTACGTGTATAAAATTGTGTGCATGTCAAAATATTGTTATAAAGTTATGTGCTATATTATCAGAATAAGATGCTAATGTGATATGTCTCATGTAAGACGACACAGGTACATGGCTAAATGTGCTATCTTCAGTAGATAGCTAAAACAGCAGTATATAACTAATGTATTGTGCTGCGTAAAAATATGACAGAAACCTGGCGAAAGAGTGTGCTATCTGATGAAGCATTGTGTATTATGCTATCAGCAACAATATACCGGTAGCTTCTGTTCAGTGTCATACCAAAACAAAAACAAACAAACGAACAAAATCAGGATCATGGCGAAATAGTATATATTTCTAGTTGACAAAGGGGGTGAATGTTATCAACAGTATACTGATGATGTCATGTATTCAAGATAAATATATATGGCGAAATTATAGTTAGTTATATATCTTCGGTAGATAGCTGATTAGCATGTCATGTGCTATGTTGTTAAGAAGACAGCACGGCAAAATAATGTGATATTTGTATTATTCAACAGCGATAAATAATGCAGTAGTAACAATGATCGTATAAATGCTTCTGCGCTGTCCTGTAAAAAAGAACACGGAGACAAATGCATGGCGAAAAAGTGTGCTATCTTCAGTAGATAGCTAATGTGCTGTACCACGTTTAAGAAGGGCTCATGGTGATATAATCATGATAATGCGCTGACGAGGCAGTCTGCTATCAGCAGCAGATATAAATGATGTAGTCTGCTGTCATCTGAAGTAGATAGGAAATTTGAACACAGTGTGTTACTTTATCTTATACTCTTAAAATAGTAAGATAAAGTTGGTCTGTTTGATTATACTGCAATAGTTGTACAAATAACGAAGGCTTCGCTCAATTTTTACAAAATATAGGTGATGTCAAATATTTTCGACGAAGACTTGAATTTCAATCAATATTTATTTATCTAAAAAAAATATTCCAAACTCATTTAAGTTCAATAAGCTTCACTTCAAGTAAATACCACACAAAGCCGATCATTCAAAAATTGAAATACGAAGCAAAGTACACGAGAAAGGTTAACATTTTTTTTATTAATATTCAAAACACGGACTAAACTATGTCAACGACAACGTCTTTGAAAAGAAAAATTCATAGAAATTTTCTCTATTGCTATGAAGCCCTTTAATTAGGTCACACGGCAAGTTTCATCGCGAGCGCGTATCACCGATTTATCAGGCGGGCAGATGGCGGGGTGCCTGAGGGGAAAAGCTGGGTCAGCAAAGGATGGCACCTTACTTATTGCTGACGGTATAATTTGGTTTTGGCCTGCGGGGTAAATGAAAGAAAGTTGACCCAGGGCTAGAGATGGTGTGCTGAGTCTTAATCAATACACACAAACCTGCTGCAGGGCGAAACAGCCATGTAAGCCCTCGTGCAATATCTATCTATCTATCTGTAGCTAAATCACTAAGGCAGGTTGTTCAGAGTGAGGCAAATTACTGCAAGCAATGCGCTTGGCACCATAAAATGTTTTGTCCGGGATGTTGTGTGATGATTTTGCAGCTAAAACTAAAGTTATACACATTTTTCGAATAACACCGACATTATGAGTACCAGTCACTTGATCACAAGCCAACATATGACACAAATATTATCATAATGACTTACGGCTAAGTTATATAATAGCCTATAGACGAATCCAATTTCACGCATTCCTACACCTCAACGGCAGCCATTAGCTGGGTCCCCGTCGGCTCTATCTCACCTAAAATGTGAAATGATGCGGCCTTGGAGGGTATTTTAAATTGCATTCTATCACCCGTGTTACACGTAGACAAAAGAATGATGACAGTTTACAATACAAAAGAATCTAACATCGAATTTTAAGCGGGTTTAATCCACCCAATTGGGCACTCACAACACCAGTTTGGTGCAAGCGGGGACCCAAGAATGGCCGACCAAATCCTGACCATGACTTGGCTCATTGGATTCGTCTCACTTCGGGTGCGCCAAAAAAAAAAAAAAAAAGTACTGAAAAGAAAATGGAAAAAATATAGACTAACCTACTAACTCGGGAGAAATTTTAGGTTCATTCGCTCTCTTTATTATTGCATTTGCATTGAGGGGCAGACATAGTGGCTGACAAAGACCTCACAGCCAGTTCCGATCACTCTAACGCCTGGCTGTCTGTACATCCTACCCGAGAATCATAATGGATAGGCTTTCTTGTATTATCCTGGGCCATAAGGTTTAAAAAGAAACAAACAACAACATAAACTTAATCTCAGTGTGTCATCACGTACTTTTTTGACCATGAACTTCATGATTCAAATGTGACAATTTTAATGTCACTACCGCAAGTGTATGTAACTTGTAAACCTGCGAGCAGTTTTGCGCATATCTGAACATTACGGTTTGCCACAGGCTAGTTAAACGTCGCCGCTGCTATCAGCAGTAGACATACAGCCATAACACTGTTTCGTTATCACCATGATCATAGAGTTCAATCTCCACCACTATTTTGAGGACAATTACTTTAAAATAAATTACATCGGAATTAAGCCGGCTATAAGCATTTTTAGGGCAAAAGGGGGCAAGGAAGCTTTTAATGTGGGCAAACATTGACGAAAATTGTCATTGATGGGCTATAAAGTAAAGGGCCTCCAAGAAAGGCCAAAAATCTTAAATATCAGGGCGATCAGCATCCCACGGAGATGAGGAGGGAGGGACCAAGATTTCTCAGGGGGCAGCTTCCCCCTTGGGTACAATACTGAATATTATTTTGTAGAGTGAATGAGATAACACAAATGTAACATCGTGTATTTATGAGAACTGACAAATTTTCAAGGCATGCAGCCTAAAAAATGCATTATGGTGTCCTGTGTAAGTGCATGACACGCGACAATTCATTTAAATTCGGTAGCAAAGCAAATTGAGCTAAAAATTAGGGCAATCGCGCGCTCATTTTCTTATAATCAAAATACGTCTTTTCTTTCATAGCCCTTAGCAACGTTTATTTAAATAGATGCTCTGATTGTGGTCATCTGTAAAGTATAGTGTAACTTTGACCAAGGACAATTGTCCAATCCTTGTGGTCAGTCCTGCAGCCCTGCCTCCCGGTTTTTTTAACATCGATTGTAGCCAGAGGCTCAAGTGCGAGCTGCGGAAAATATCGTATGACCAATGACCATAAACAAAGGCGAATGAGTACTATTTCGCTATAAATATCAACAAATTATAGCACAATTCAATCTTCAAAATCAGCCACATGTGTCTTTCAAAATATAGGTCGCTTCTAAATGATGTCAATCACTCCAATTTTGGAATGCTTTTGGATCTGAACAAACAAATAAACGTGTTCGCTGAACAAATTGTGACTTTTATGTAAAACAAGGGCATGCAACAAGCTACAGGAAAATTTTTAATTTTTAAGGGCATAATTATACATGCGTGTGTGTGTCAAAAAATGACATCCAATTAACATTTCATTTCACGCTGCTGTCTGTTAGCGATTGTATGTTAAAATTAGGACTTGCTGTTAACTTCAGTATATAGCATTTGTCCCGATTTGGACATTAAGCTATCTTCAGTAGATATAGCATTAGTTCAAATGTTCGTGCATACTGCATGCGATCATTCCCAAAATGACCATATGTAGCTATAATCTTTAGTAGATAGCATCCCCCAAATTGCCACATGTTGCTATCTCCAGTAGATAATTTCCCAAATATGGCCACATGTTGGTTTCATCACTGGATCATTCCTCTAAATTGTTACATGTTGCTATCTTCAGTAGATAGTATTTTTCTCAAATTGCCACGTGTTGCTATCTTCAGTAGATAGCATGTGCCTCAAATGGCAACATGTTGATATCTTCAGTAGACAGCATTTGCCCAAATTGCCACATGTTAATGCTATCTTCAGTAGATAGTATTTTTCTCAAATTACCACGTGTTGCTATCTTCAGTAGATAGCATGTGCCTCAAATTGCAACATGTTGATGTCTTCAGTAGAAAGCATTTGCCCAAATTGCCACATGTTGCTATCTTCAGTAGATAATTTCCCAAATATGGCCACATGTTGATTTCATCACTGGATCATTCCCCTAAATTGCCACATGTTGCTATCTTCAGTAGATATCATTTGCATCAAATTGCCACATTTTGCTATCTTCAGTAGATAGCATGTGCCTCAAATTGCAACATTTTCTTCAGTAGATAACATCCGCCACATTGCCACATGTTGCTACCTTCAGTACCGGTAGATCATTCACCAAATTTCCCACATGTTGATATCTTCAGTAGATAACATCCGTCGAATGTTGCTACATGTTGCTAATATTTGCCACATATTGCTATCTTCAGTAGATAGCATTTGCATCAATTTGCCACACGTTGATATCTTCAGTAGATAACATCCGTCACATTGCCACATATTGCTACCTTCAGTAGATAATAGTTGCTCCAAATTGCCACATATGCTATCTTCAGTAGATTACCTTTGCCTCAAATTGACATGTTGCTATCTTCAGTAGATAGCATTTGCCTCAAATAGCCACATTTTGCTATCTTTATTACCGGTAGTAGATAGTATGTACCGCAAATTGCAACATGTTATTACCGTCAGTAGGTAGCATTTGCTCCCGAGTTGCCACACATTGCTATCTTCATTAGATAGCATTTGCCTTAAATTGCCACATTTTGCTATCTTTATTAGTAAAGTATTTACCCCAAATTGCCACATGTTTTACATCTTAAGTAGGCCTAGATAGCATTTACCCCATAATTATTTTGACTTTCCATCCAAAAGATAGATGCACCCCCCTTATAGAGGAGTTCAGATTTCCAGAGTTTTGGCCAGTACGATTGCAAGAAATCCAGACTATTTTTATTATATTTTTTATTTCTCTTTTATTTGACACCACTTGGGGGGTGTCATACCTTCTTGGCATTTCAAGATTATGTCCGGCCATTTAAGACCAAAACGTTGCTGAGGCAGTAAGGAATTAAGTAAACTAGACTAATATTAGGTTGAGACCATTTCATGGTTTAGCAAAAATCCAGCAGACAAATAGTTCATAATCAAAAATCCCAATTTTGAGTAGACCCTCCCTCGGGTCTATGGAGAACGACTGGTAATGTAGATTACATAGCATTTTCACTGAATTTTAGCGTTCAATGCAGGAGGTGTGATTCCACGCTCTGCAGGGTCTTTTGTTCTATTGTTTCCGATTAGAGCGCTGACATATTGGAAAATGTTGCCAATCAATATTCATGAGAGTGTACATTCAACGTCCAGTTTTCGAAATTGGGTGACTTGTGTTTGGCAGGTGTGAAATACATCTGACTGTGTGTTTTAATTACGTAACGCATAAAGGTTTTGGCTTCATTGAATGGCTGCCTAGTGCTGTTATATGCTTAATTTCTATAATAATAATTATTTTCTTTATTCATCACTTTCTTTTCCTTTCTCTGCACTTATTCTTTCTTATTCCTACACTTTAGCAGTGGCGCGCGAAAAATGTTACCACAGGCCTGTTGAAACTAAACTGTTGAAATATGGGACAAAAGTGGAATAATTCGCGCGAAGCACAAACAAATTGGCATTTTGTGGCTAACATGGCCAAATATGAGGTTGATTTCGACAGAAACCCACACGCAGGCGTCAACATGGGGTGGGGTGGGGGTGATTTTATGGACAATCCCCCTGGCAAAATATTGGGGATTTCCCCCCCCCCCGGATCTATACGCCATCGCTCTCCCGTCTCCCTCTCTCTCTCCTTCTCCCCCTCTTCCTTTCTTTTTCTTTTTGTCTTCCTCCCCTCCCTACAATCACGATCACACATCCGCTTCTCCACTTTTCACCCCTCGACTCCTCCTTCACTACCTCAATTGCCTCTACTGGCAATGGATATTCGTGATATTAAGAAACCCATTTGACTTCATTGAACAGGCCTATAACCATGATAACAACATAATATAGGCCTACTGCGAAGGAGTTAATAAACCCAGATCAATAAACCAGTCACCATCAGTTTGAAAAAGACACAGAGTCGTCGTGTCGAAAGCTCACGTAAGTGAACAAATTTAGTTGTGTGTAACGGTTTAAACTCTACCAATATGAGTTATAATTATAGATAGTGACACAGATAGACCTATAGGCCTATATATACATAGCAGCTATGGCACTTTGTTACGGTAATCGATCAATAACTCTACTGAATTTATTTAAATGAGGCGCCTAAGTAAAGATGGGTCGTAAATAATTGTACTTCGACGATGGGGTGTGCTGGCGAACACTCAGTCACACCCTTGGGTTTAATCAGGACAATAGGTACCTCTCAGTCAAGTGGGCGCTTTCACATGACATTCTTTTGATCACTTATTGACAGTAGCCTGCCTGGTAAAGCGTTAATACGCTCTCAGGTTAGTTACCGATTTAATGGCGAAACTCTTTTGTCTGGAACAAAAGGTACCTCTCGATGAATAGCTTGGCGGATTTTCAAATCGGCACAAAGTTACACAATGCGTTATATAATCTATTGCGCCTCCACGAATATGATACCTCCGTGGTGTGATTAGTGTACTGGCATCAATTTTGTAAAAAGAGGAACTGGTTTTGGGCGCTGGGAAGTGGTTTTGGTCGCTGTGTATTTAGAATCGGGGTGGGGTGGGGTGGGGGTGAAGGACTATGGCATATTTTGATAGGCTATTATGTAATTATGTATCGGTCCATTATCCAGGCCGGACCGAACCGAGACTGTGGGACAGTCTAAATTTTGAGTGGCTCATTTTGGACGTATACAATTCCATAATCTTTTATTCATTTGATTGCATTTCGAAGCTTTTAAGTAAAATTTGTCGTTTTCAGGGAAAAAGCTGGAAAACCAGAAATTTCTTTTCTTGAAAATTTACTCCTCTATACACCAATCCGAGAAGCCTTTACTGTATTTGGCCCTCTATTGTCGGTAACACAGATGAACCAGAGCGGGAGATTTAATTCGTAATTCAATACTCATGATCGTGTATTGAATATCACTGTTGTGTACAATTCCTGGGTACAATTCTGTATAGCACACAATAAATAATGGGTGGAAGGTGGAACCCCCGACCTCGGGACACCGCAGTTTTACATCAGGGACACCGCAGTAATGGCGAAGTCGGATTGGTGTATAGGGGGTATGCATATATTTTCTAGCATAGCTTGCTTTCTTATGTAGATAGCATTTCCCTCCAATTGCCACATACTGTTATTTGCCTCAGGTCTGACATATTGCTATCTTCAGTAGATAACATTTGCCTCAGGTCTGACATATTGCTATCTTCAGTAGATAACATTTGCCTCAGGTCTGACATATTGCTATCTTTAGTAGATAACATTTGCCTCAGGTCTGACATATTGCTATCTTCAGTAGATAACATTTGCCTCAGGTCTGACATATTGCTATCTTCAGTAGATAACATTTGCCTCAGGTCTGATACATTGCCATTTTCAGTAGACATTTGCCTGAAGTTCCGACATATATTGCTATCTTCAGAAGACAACATTTGCCTCAAGTTCTGACATACAATACTATCTTCATTAGATAGCATTTGCCTCAAGTCTGACATATTGCTATCTTCAGTAGACATTTGCCTCAAGTTCTGACATATAATTATTATCTTCATTAGACATTTGCCTGAAGTCTGACATATTGCTATCTTCAGTAGATAACATTTGCCTCAGGTCTGACATATTGCTATCTTCAGTAGATAACATTTGCCTCAGGTCTGATACATTGCCATCTTCAGTAGACATTTGCCTGAAGTTCCGACATATATTGCTATCTTCAGAAGACAACATTTGCCTCAAGTTCTGACATATAATACTACCTTCATTAGGTAACATTTGCCTCAGGTCTGACATATTGCTATCTTCAGTAGATAACATTTGCCTCAGGTCCGACACATTGCCATCTTCATTAGACATTTGCCTCAAGTTCTGACATATTGCTATCTTCAGAAGACAACATTTGCCTCAAGTTCCGACATATACTACTATCTTCAGTAGATAACATTTGCCTCAGGTCTGACATATTGCTATCTTTAGTAGACATTTGCCTCAAGTTCTGACATATTGCTATCTTCATTAGACATTTGCCTCAAGTCTGACATATTGCTATCTTCAGTAGATAACATTTGCCTCAAGTTCGTGCAAATGTGTTCATTGTCTCCAAAGTATCGCAACATTGAATGATGGGGCGGGGAAGGGAAAAGTGTTAATTGAAGGCCCAGCTTTCTTCTAATACCCAATATTAAGTATTTAATCCACGTTAAAAATCCACGTTTGATGTCTAAGGTGTTCCAAGGACTTTGAGGATTGTAGAAGTTAACAATTGGTTACACATGTACGAGGGGGTATCAAAAAGTTTTAGAAATCGACCAGAAGTGAAAGAGCTATATCAATGAAATTTTGTTAGTGCAATCACTGGTCCTTATGTACATTAAAAAAAAAAAATGGTCTCATAGGTATGTTTACTTTTTTTACAGGTGGCACTATAGATGCCAATAACCCGCTGCCCCAGTTACTGCGCATAAACTGCAAGATTGAGAAAATTGAGGCAAGCAGCATTATTAAGATCCTACTTTTGAAGGGTTGCAGTGCCTAGAAAATTGATGATGAAATGAAAGTTATCTTCGGTGGCGATTGTGATATGTCACTGTCGCTTTTTGGAGAAGGAATTATTTATTTCATCACAGATTTTCTGGGCACTACCCTTAAAATGGAACTTAATCATGCTGCATGCCTCAATTTTCTCCATTTTGCTGGTTATGCGGTTACATAGGCAGGTAGTGACATCTAGCTCCTGTAAAAAAAAAGTAAACATACTTATGAGACCATTTTTGCACCATAGTGTACATAAGGACCAGTGATTGCACTGACAAAATTTCATTGATATAGCTCTTTCACTTCTGGGCGATTTCTAAAACTTTTTGATACACCCTCGTATGTGTTGATTGTTTACTTTTCCTAAAGAAAGAAAAACATGTAATTGTTGGGAATGGCCTTTTCTCTTGTCCTGCAAATCCGTTTTCTTTCCTTATAGGCATTTTGGCCTGCCTTGAAGTTGAGCATTTTGTTTGAGCCTGGTCCCATCAGGACCCAAGCGTGACTCCGCACGGAACAACCATTTAAACAAACATTTCATTACGCACACAGACACACAAGCAACATGACAATTAATTAAGTTTGACAAACTGTGGAATTTACAATTTATTGAAATGAACAAAAATAATACATTATGCACATGCAAAAATTAATAAACATGTCGCAGCTGGTCATACTACAGAAAGCACTTTACGATCAGCTGAAGCATTGTGTTGCTTCTTAGTCTTCATACCCCATCTGCCATAATGGTTTTGTTGCAGTAGCACCAGCATGTGCTAGCAAAGCTTCGCCAGAGACTAAGTACTACAATTCGATTTGATACCACATTATATCAAAAAGTCATGTACTAATAAGGACATAATAATTTGCATACAAAAAACAAAATGGAATATAACAAAAATATTTCATGTGCTTAAAATAAACTTGGCAATCTATTATTTACAGAGAAATTCCCCCTCTTTTCCTACTTTACACAAAGATGCATGCTCGTCAAAGTATTAACCCCATAAGAACTACCTGCCAATTGGCCAAAAAGAAGTTTTCACTATCAATTGGACCAATCAGCAACATTGTTAGAATAATTTCACCACACATAAAAATTGGGGTGAATTATTTGCAAAGCTCCATTCTGATTGGTGATTAAAGTGAAAATATCATGTAATTGACCAATCAGAGGCAATGTTAGATCGGCAGGTAGTGCTCAGGGGGTTAAATACTCATACACAATTACACATAGATGCATGCTCGTCATAGTATTAAATACTCATCCATTCTTTAAATGACAGCATGCCGCTTTAGTTTCATTTAAGTCAATTTACTGATTTTGGATTAATTTATTACATCATTTTATGTAAAGCTATTAGCTAATCTGCATAGGAAGCACCTGGAAAATGAAAAAAAAAACCCTGTCAACATGTGTAACTCTT
The DNA here is from genome assembly GCF_039555335.1 of Amphiura filiformis. NCBI lineage: Eukaryota > Metazoa > Echinodermata > Ophiuroidea > Amphilepidida > Amphiuridae > Amphiura > Amphiura filiformis. The sequence goes on along the minus strand of NC_092630.1, from coordinate 27,550,232 downwards.
CTAAATGCATCAGAAAAGGTAAATACTCCCTTTTTGAAACACTACTCCTCAAAATATGTGCATCAACTTTTTAAAATGTACTGCACATTTTGACACCTCATTTGTGGGTATTACCGGCTTCATGCAAGCACACTCAAAGTCCGCCTAGTATCAAGACAGGGATTATACATCTTAACGGAATAAAACTGGTCTAATCCCTCAATGAAGTCTTGACAATAGGCTTATTTTGTGTAGGCTTACGTGAAAGATACACCCATTTCTTTTAAACTCAATACTAGTCCCATGGTACCCTTTTGAATGAAAAACGGTACCCGATTCCGAAGTTACACTCAAAAGCTACTCGAGCCATTGCAATATATGACATTTTCTGCACGACTGGTTATGGATAACAAGGCACTCTAGCAAAACAAAGCAAAAAATTCCAATCAATTAAGTGCAACTTTGGAATCGGAATCTTTATTCAAAAGTGTTGCCATGCTTTGGTAACAATTCGGGAACTATTAACAAAAATGAAGTATAAAAATGTGCAGGTAATTGGTAGTTCTTTGTACTATTTCAGTTGGAAAATTTTGATGCATAGATTTTGAGTTGTGGTCTAAAAAAAAGAAGGGGATAGTAACGTTTGTTTGTGATGCATTTATTATTGACACATCTTGGGGGAAAACTCCATCTACAGGAAATTTACAGTTGTCAAAAAAAAATTATATATGGAATGTCCAATTTACATGCAAAAACTGTTGGTTTTCTGATGCTAGAATTTATAGGGAAAATTATCGACAATCAACATATCTATTAATTAGTTTGGGTACAAATATTAGGCCTATATCTAGTATGATATGTAGTGATGAACCAATCATGCAATCAATCTCTTGCTTGCCAGCATAAGATTACATTTTCCAATACATTTCAAATCTTTGTCAAATGGGCTAATGAATGGTTGCACTCTCTTGCACACATGAATGAATAAATAAATGCTTTGAAATTGTTAAATACAAGCAAGTACACACAAGTTGCACTGGCAATATTGACAACTTTACTAAGATTCTTGTATCAAGTTCTTAATTTCTTTTGATGAGACGCTTGAAATGTATGTCTATGTATACCGTATTTCGTCAAATAGTGGCCCCCCCCCTCCTTTTTTCAACCAAGATGTTTCGAAAATGCCGATATTTCCTTGTGTAGAAGCTTACCAAGTTGCCCACATGGTCGATAATAGTGTCAATAATTGGTGAAAATCTGGATCAGAAACCTGGAAGTGAACCAGAAGTCAGTGTTTCTAGTTCATAGTTCATCATTTTAGTGCGAGTTTTTAAGTTTACCTAATGATTTTAACGGGAATTATCCTTCTAAAATTGACCTTGAACAAACGCCCCCCCCTTCGAAAATGTAACGCCTTCAGGGGTGTTTATTTGAAGAAATACGGTAAGTGATACAGTAAACACAATTGCACAAAATGTATTCATTGTGCCAGAGTGCTCACTGCTCATCATGTAATACAAGTAGCACAACTGTAGAAAAAAATTCCATCGTAATATCTGAACAATACATTTTAAGTTACATCATACAAAGCTGAACACTTCAGTACTATCAATTGTGTTACTTTTGGGTCTATAGGAGCCTTATGTAAGCCTACACCAAATTAGTCAATTGTCAAGACCTCATTGAGGCAGGGCCGGATTTACCACAGAGCCAGATGGGCCCGGGCCCAAGGCCCCCAAATTTGTGGGGCCCCCAAAATGGCCCTGTGCGGTGTGTATCTTCCATATTAGCCGAAAAACACCAGTTTTGGGCCAAAATAGTGTACAAAAATTGCCCTGTACGCACTGGCTTATTATCTAGTCAAGTTCAGCTTCAATTTGCGCAAATGTCCTAGTAAAATCTAAAAACTTGGGCACATGCCTTCCTCACGGTGCGTTAGGGGGCCTCCAATTTTTGGCCTGGCCCAGGGCCTCCCAAAAGGTAAATCCGGCCCTGCATTGAGGGATTAGACAGCTTTATTCTGTAAGCTGCATAATCGCTGTCTTGAAATTAGGCTGACTGAGTAAGCTTATATGAAGGTAATTTCAACTACAATATTTGTTGATCTTCACAACTAGGTTGAACTGTTAGAGCTACTTTGGTCAGGTCAAATCAAAATTTACATACATTTATTCAACACACCTTCATTATAAGATTGATATTTCAGCACATAGCATCAGAGTTCACAAACTACTGAAGACTGTACAAGGAGAAACCAACTGTATCATCATTTTTTGCTTCAATGGCTCGATAATTTGGATTATGAACTCGGACACTTGCGATGCAAAGAGAATTCTTGTCCTCCTACAAATTGCTTTTAAACAGTGCATACAAGATCTAAAACATGTTTCTCGTGAGTCTATTGCTGTCCCCTCAACAAAACCGATGCCTAGTTCCAAAACAATTGTGTGATGATAGTATTGATACAAATGTATGCTACTAGCATGTTTCTACGGACACTATTGTATCCGACATGGGTTGAGCCATTACCCAGCTCAATAGAAACTGCCCATACATGTACCATCATATAGCATGTTTCTACTGAGACTAATTGTATCACACATGTGTTAATCCATTACCCAGCTCAATAGAAACTGTCCATACATGTACCATCATATATAGCATGTTTCTACTGAGACTAAATTGTATCACACACATGACGACCCATTATCCAGCTCGGTACAAACTGCCCATACAGTTATTTCTTATAGGAATGTTAACATATTACCCTGTTGCATACTGTCAAGTACACAGCATATTCTCAGCAGAAACGACCAGTAAAAGGTGCGTTGCTAATAGTACTGTAAGTCCGGTGTTTGCCGTTACGCAAGTAGAAACACACTATTTGTCAGTGCAGCAGAGTGCCAAAACACTGGACACAAAATGGGGGGGATTGATTGATCCATCTAACCAGTCATAACAAGTATTAGAAATGTATGTATTTCAAAATGGAATAACTTATCTTGGAGCTTAATTCTAATCTGCCTTGGCAAGGTACTTTTTAAAATCGTCGTTGGGCAGGAAAAACCTCCTATGTGCCTGTGGCCCCTGAACATGTTTAAAGCAAAACCTGCTATGTAACCTGTTGGCAGTTTTGTTTTAAACATGATCAGGGGCCACAAGCACATAGGAGGTGTTTCCTGCCCAACGAAGAAATATTTCTACACTGATGCAAAATAGCACCTACTAATTACATGTATACAGAATAAGAGCACATGTAAATAATCATGGATGGATCAATGAATTTTTTATAAAAGCATTGTATGAAAAATCGAAAGTCTACTGCATGTGCTTACAGATGGGATGATCACAACATTTAAAATTTGGTTATGAGAAGCTTAGGGGGCATCTATTTAAACATAAATGGGACCAGCTTGTATAGAAAACAAAAAAATAAAATAAATAAATACACATAGTAGTATGCAGTAATTGTTGCCACAGCGGGGGTATCAGCCATAGGTAATCCTGTGACCAGACCGATACTCTTGTCTAGCTTGAAGTGTGAAATAATTCCACTCCATCAGCTTTGATAGTTTGATCCCATGATGTGGAACAAATCACATGGTTCTTTAGTATTTAGGTCCATCCATCACACAAGCCTACACAAAATTAGCCTATTGTCAAGACTTTATTGAAGGATTATACAGCTTTATTCCATAAGCTGTAGCTTTATTCCATAAGCTGTATGTCTTGATACTAGGCCAACTCTGAGTATGTTTATGTGAAGGTAATACCCATATCGTCACCCTACTCCGTTAATTGCCCAAGTCATTTTTTGTAATTTTGAGAACAAAGTACAAAACCTTGTTTTAAGCATGCATCAGTTACGTCATCACCCTAATTATTTCGAATTATTCCCTTTCATTTGTATCATTATCATTTGTTCTTGTGCAAAGATTGGTGAATATATATATATTGAAATACATGCTTGAATCATATTTTGTACTTTGTTCTCAAAATCACAAAAAATGATGTAGGCAATTAGCATAGTAGGCTGACAATGTGCAACACATTACTTGAATTCATTTCACACTTCAGACTGGACACATTATAGCTGTGTCATTGTCAATGTTAGTAAGTTTATACATGTATTTCCACATAAGCTATCATCTTCATCGATGTAAATATATATATACAAAGAGCTAGATAGTTGAGGTTATTATTTTAGTTTCTCTAAAACTGCCCCTGCGCCCCTCCCCCCTCCCCCATAATCACAACTGTATTAATTAATGTTTGTACACCGTATAGTACACCCTTAAAGCTCTTTTTACTGTAAAATCCACAAAAAATATTTCACAATAAAACATAACATTTTTACACCATAAGTTTATATGTTTACATGACATTATACAATTTCCTGTATATTTTTCAAAATGTTTAGATTTTTCGGCCAATTTTTGACAAATTTCTTTTAAAAAGTTTGCAAGTTTCACACTGCTTCACGTGGCAAGGAGTATTATTTTGATCTATATTAGTATCTTCGACTTGATTCATTGATCTATGTTATTAATATTCACTTCAAATGGCTTTAAATATGCTTGCTTCCCCATAGTACTACCAGTAGCACTTCATTTTACCAGCAACAAGCAATTTTGATACAGGTCCATAAAGGTCGGTGCACTCTCTTCTCATTGCATGAAAATCGCTACCTCCGATTTGGACCAGGAAAGTTGTGATGCGACCAAGCTAGATGAGTCGTTTGTTGGCAATATTGATATTGAGATATTGCTAATAATATATATATTCTAATGTGTGTTTATTGTTTTGAACAATACTAAAATGGCTATATCTCTGGAATCGTAAGTCCAATTGTCATGGGATTTTCAGTACAAAAAAGCTCCGACAAGGTTACATAATGAAATTAAAAAGTCCATTTTGATATTGTCCGACAAATAACTCGTTTTGTCTGATCACATCACAATTAGTAATCATTACAACACAAGCAGTAAATGCAAACAACCTGTATAACAATTTAAAAGCTTAAAAACAATTTGCTTTCAATTTGGGAGGTGGGGGCATTAAAACTTTACATCATAACATAACAACGGGAGATGCCGTGACAAAATACAGCATTAAGAATTGCATATTTGCACTGTACATTAGATTTACAAGTTGGGCATTACTCCTCGCAACAGTCACTCTCACCAAACAAATTGTTTTAAAATAAACAAAAAACGGTTTTGTTGCATTTCCCCTCCATTGTCCAGTGTGAGGAGGCGGTGAAAAAAATCTAGCTAGTTGTTATAAATGTATACACTACCAAGATAAATGATATGGCATTTTTTTAGAAGGTTTCATCTTCTTCTGATCTGGCATCTCCCGCTTCATCCAGTACTTCTGCACCTTCTTCGCCTTCTTCAGGAGCCTCAAACCCATCCTGAATAGAAAGTAAATGTAAGGATAATAACAAGTTAGTATATATGATCAAATGTGCCTATCAATATTGGGCTATTCCATTTAAAAGCCACACTACCCCTGTCAAAGATTTTGGAAATATCTACCACAGGGGTGAGTCTGATTTTCAAATGGAATGAACACATTAAGCTGTTCCATTTGAATTTAATACACCCTCTGAGAAAGATTCAACCTGAATCTTAAACTGAGGGAGGGGTGAGCTTCAAATGGAGCTGCTAATGCATTCATTTTTACACTGTTGCACCGCAAGTGTACCAACAAAGTGCCTAGGTATGTGTGTACACGCTCTGCAGGATAAGGTTAGCGTGAACAATTTGATAATGCGATCTGCGAAATACCACTTGACTTGACAAGTTAAACTTGTTCCAATTTTATGTCATTAAGTATTATCTTTTCTTTGCTTTCTGATTTCAACTGACAGCAAGTGACTTTTCTCATTTTTTCTTTAAACGAAGCCCATATAAATTCGCCATCGTAGTGATGAAAACATCATACTTCAGTCACTGGTTCACGCTTGGTTTGCACACCTGTCAGCAACCCATTGACCATGTTGTTATCATTATGAATGTGGCTCCTAACACAGCTAGCTTGAACCAGTTGACCTGGCAAGGACTGATTTTGAAGTCGCACTACGACGGCGAATTGTAAAAAGTAAGAATTGCTTGCAGTTAAAATATGTACTTCGCTGACAAAATAAAGAAACACAAGCAGAAAGGTGAATAAAATATAAAATATCTTTGTGGAATATCTGCACACCAAACTGAATAGTGTAATTGGCTGCCATGCTTATGTATGGAATCATGCAGTCATTCGAGCTTTGTACTCTCAAGAAGGATGCCAATATGTGCATGTACCACCACATTTAAACAATAATATCAACTTTAAAATGGAGTGTCATAGCAAATGTTGGATAAGTAAGTACTGGGACACTGAAGGGAATGAATTAGCTGGCTGTCATGGATGCAAAAGTTAGAATGGAGAAAATAGACAAAAGGGTTGAACAAAAAGTTGTGTCCTACAGAACACGTGCCACCTGCTTTTGTCTCTCGCATCAGCTCAGGTACAGTATGTTCATTATCAATTAGATTTTCCATCAATTAAAAGGAATAAACAACAAAATGACGACAAACAAAGAATGGAAGAGGTGCAACCAAAAGCCTGATGAATGTTGCACCACTGAAACAAAAAATTTTGAACAAATGACACGCTCACTCACACAAGCTCACTCACGCAATGGCATGATGTAGGCATGGAATAGCAACATAATTAAATACATGTGTTTCTTAACAGATGACAATCTAAATACAGTTATTTAAGTTACAACTTCAAAAAGAAGATCTGAAACACCCATGGATGGTCCATGCTGAACTGGAGACCAAGGGTGCAGTGCAATATCATATACCGTAAAAAAACTTGATAGTTAGCATAATGCTTACTATCGAGCACTTTTAAAACATGCAAACATGAAGAGCCCTGTCCACAAAAGTGTAAAGGGTTTTGAGCAAATCATCGATACAGATATGCGAACAAGTAAACCTGCAAATGTGTGTCTCAACCCCAGTTGGTAAAGTACCGGACTTGGGTACAATTTCATGTTTTCAAAAGCGCTCGATAGTAAGCACATATGCTAACTATTGAGTTTTTACGGTATCCTAATAGTCCACCCTGATGCATGCCTACAGTTTGTTTACATGATTGACAGTAAGTTTACATGATTCTTTTTCGAAAAATGATTTGAAGATTTATGCCGAAAATCTAGCCCTGTTAACTCACAGTATTGTCGGTTATTTGGCTAGGTTCATCAGCCAAGTCTAGATCTGTCCCCTGAGAGCAAGATTTCATAAAAAGGGATTAAGAACAAAGGAAAACATATCAACAAGAAAACTGTATCATTTTAGGGTGTTAATTTGGAGTTATCATTTTGTTTTGTTTACTGTCCATCCACCTAAATGACCACCTTGCATTTAAACTTGGTTCACCTCAAGTTCAGTAGTGATGTAAGTGCGCATTCCGCTGGCCGCATTATTGGATCGTGCATATAAAGCTAATAGTACACTGAGCGTACACGCACGCATACAACTACAAGTGCGGTTTATCAGACAAATTTGCATTGAAGTCACTTCCGAATTTGAGGAGAACCAAAGTAAAGTGCAGTTAAATTTTCTTTCTTTTAAACGTACATGAATGTAATTATGTATGCTAGCACTTTGAGAGAACACTTGAGACATGAAGCTACACTCAATGAAGTTTGCACCGATAGCAACTGACTGCATTTAAGAGAACTGATTTTGGTCACAGAAACAAAACGAAAGAATATTATACACAATACAAAGACAAATTTGTATTTTGTAGTGTCCATTCGGCTCCAAGCAGACGACACAAAAACAAAATGGTGCGAACTATGTGTACCACTGGCTGGTATTTGGGAAAGGAAGAAGAGAAGTAGAAAGGAGTTAGAAAGCTGAAATCAATAACAGATTATAATGTAAATAAACAGGACGCAGTGCTTTTCCCATGCATTACACACAGCAAGATCAATAATGCAAATTATGAATACATATTGATCAATACAATACTAGCTTTGGAGATAACTTGATATGAACACCACAATGATGACATGAAATATATCTTATCACTATACACCTAACATGAAACATGATTAACATTCAAGCACAGCTTTGATATAATTTAACAACATTGCTTATCATGTAGATTCTACTCCCTCAAGTCTCTAGATCAGATCAGAGGTGACCACTGACCAACCTCTTTGGATCTGAGGACCACATGGTAAATGTATGGGTAACTGGCTCAAGACCTAAAGATTAAAGATTCATCCTTCACACACACCCCATGAGGAAGGATCAACCATCTAGGAGCCAACATGTAACGATATTTCAAGGGTGAAAACAATCTGGGCCATGTAACAAGGGTGACAAGGATCATCTGACCAGTCCAGCGGGTCAGTTGCCTAATGAAGTCTGGTGGTTCCAGACGCAACGTAGCAAAGCAACTTATTGGATATGAAGATGCCCAAGAACCACAATGCATTATCGCCATATAGAGATGCTTATCACAGACATGACCCCTTAATGCAATTTCTCTTCTCGTTTTAGGCAAATTCTGTGGGCCTCTAGTCATGTGGTGATTCTGTTATAAATAGCAGTCCTTTGGAATTTGGTTAAGATGGCCTTTGCTGGCTGGCCACCCCTGCTCTAGGTCAACTTCCATTTTTCAGGTTTAAGTAACATGTGGTTGCTTATGTATCTGCAGTACAAAGCTTTTATGTTGCTTGGCTTATCTAAGCTGGCAGAAATGCATGAAACAACCCTGTAAGGTCCGATTTATCAATAATAACATGCAAAGACAGAGCCAAGCATTCTAACATTTACAGCAATTTAAACTTGGAAGAGCCGACTCAACCGTTCAAGCAAAGGATCATTCTGAATGTGTGCAAAAACAAATACTCAAACATTTCAAGCGGATGAGCATGTGGCTGACGTTTATACATACATGTTATGTTTGTGAATACAAGACAGACAGACAGAGGCATTGTTCATGCATTCATTATTTCTAGAATAATTGCTGTACATAACATCTTTTTTAAATTTTGTGAAGGCTGTAAGGAATGGCTTCAAACCCATGGTATAACCGGCAGGTTCAATTGTGTTCATAGGAACTAGGTCCAACCAATTGCTGGTTCTGCCAGAATGATGTCGGTCAGTGGTGTGTAGCGTCATAGGGGCATGTGCCCCTCAAGGAATATTGCTGAAAAATAGTTTGTACCACCCCATTAGGCCTGGTGCCTCCAAACCCCCCCCCATGATGACTCACACTGGTCAGTCAACCAGTGGTTGAAAGCCATCCCTTGGTTACCAAATTTCTTCCCTTCTCAACCCCCTACTGTTAGTTCATTGCACAATTTTAAACCTTGCAAATATTGTTCGATGATTCTTGCAAAACTCCCGATTCTCATCCAAATTACCCTTGCCCACTGCCACTGGACACACAAAATCATCTGTTACAGCATGGCAACACCAAACATTGTGCAGTCACATTACATGAGCTAAGTGTGATATGAATGATGGATATCGTAATATTAAAAAGTGAATATATACAGAAGAAGAAAAAAAACAAGCAAGCAGACCACCATATGTATATAATACCGACTTTGAACTACAGGGTTTCTCCACAGGGAGAACATAGAGGGTTGCTACACTTTGATTTCAAAGCAAACATCGACCAGAAAAATATCAATTTAACTACAGGACTTTTCTCTATAACTGAGTAATTAAAATTTCTTGGGAAAAATATTGCCTCATGTTAAATTGTTTGTAAGTGACCCCTGCTTTTCTTTGTTTCGTTTTTTTCTTCTTTAACCTGGGACATTCAATAAATTGAAAACACAATTAATCATCTATTCTTCCTTTAGGCCCTGCTCTATTGCTAAAGGGCGGTTCTTGGCATTTGTGATTTTATTCTATGTAAGTAATTCTATAATAGTAGATCTTGATTTCATCATAACTTTAAATGGATGGGTATCAGTCCCAGGATGGGTCTTTCAGCGATCGTTATCTGAACTAATACATCAGTTTCTACCAGAGCAGTTCTAAGTCACCTATTTTATTTTCTTTACAACATATTTTAATATCTTTGCGGTATTGCATGTATTCTGAAAGGAAATCATGTGCCAAATTCTCGTTCAGTATCAAGTTATATCAGAGACGGGCTGTGCACCCTCCCTGTTCTGCTATGCTATTATTGTGTAAAACCATACGGCTATGACCACGACCACCTAATTTGTTACACCGGCATGATGATCTATATCAATGCAAATCTGCGACACCTCGGGAGCTGTTTTAATCTTGTTAAAGTATTCGCATCTGCCGAGTTGCCTTGGTCATGGGTATACAGTATAGTCCCACACAATGGCAATGCGGCCACACAGAAACATGAAGGGCGATACACCCTGTTTAAGATTTTGTACCAGAATTTGGCCATAAGGATCAAAGGCACATAAAATGTCTGATTTAAAGGATAGCTTCTAGCAAGTATGAGGAGATTTCCCCTATCTTCTCTCCTAGGAGAAACCCTGAACACTATATTTTCACACATGACCACACTATTATAATAAAACACCGTCCATCCCCATACATGGAAATTAGTATTGTTCCTCGGCTGCGTTGCTGGGATCTTCCAAGCTGCAAGGGTCACTTAGCGTGTCCTCAAAGTCTTCCGGTGGGGCAAATCCATCCTGAATTCGAACGACCGACGACACCAACGCAGGATGGGTTGTATGGGGTAAAGTAAGTATGACCAGATAACAAAAAATTTAAAAAGGGGGAGGGGGGGAAAGGAGGTGGAATAGTGTAACAAAAGATCCAGCATGGTAATGGCATGGCAAGTGAAATGAGAGAGAGAGTCCCATGATTAGTTACCTATGTTAAGCAAAAGTCATTATTATCCAGAAACAATGTTTTAAACCATAAAATATATAGTTTTTAGTTTTAGTGAAAAAGTTAACATTTGTGTGCTTGTTATGAAAAATTTAAGTTTTTGGATTTTCAGACCAAATTTTATCAATCATACGAGAAAAGAAGCATGCTTACTTACTTTAAAGAAGAAAACTAAAAGGCATGTCATACTAAGCAATTACTAGGAGCTTCGCATTTTTTTACGACGTCACTTCCGTCACTGTGTGATCGGCAGAGCGACAGCCAATATCTTATCACCAAGTCGCCAGCATGTCGGAGCGTCAAATCGCAAGCAACATTGACGCTCCTACACTTGGCAACAATTGCACGCTTCAAGCGGCTGTGAAAACTTTCCCTCCCAGCATTTGATCACGAGCAATGAGCTATCCCAGTTGAAATCCACACTACCCATGTGGAAGATTTTGGAAACACCTTCCACTGGGGAGTATGTTTTTCAAATATAATTGCTCAGGTTTAATCATTTTGAAACCCACACTCCCTCTGTATTATAGCTTTACCTATATCTTCCACAACTGGAGTGAGTATTTCAAATGGAAGTTACCCAGCTGTCCATTCTATTCAAAACTCATACCCCCTCTGTGGAAGACTTTAGCTAAATCTTCCACAGGGGTAGTGTGGATTTTAACTGGAATAGCCCAATACTTTAAATCACACGCTACGACTGCTAGTATGACATGCCCTTAAAAACTAGTTCAACTACAAATTTAAAACTTCAAAACTTTCACAACTAAGTAGGAAAGCCACCAGGTGTTAAAGTATTTACTGCTTCCTGCTTGATAACCTACCTCTGTGGCATATAGGATCTTGGTAATTCTCTCAATTGTGCTGTTGTTGTCTTCTTCTTCTACTTCCTGCGCAATCACTTCTATATCCCGTAATTTACCAAAGTAGAAATCCCTCTCCTTTTCGAGTCCGTCTACGGCCAACCGAAGTTGCATAACCTATGGATGAGGGAAAATCATCACAGCATTAGGCCTCAAAATTCATTTTTTTATAATGGGACTGGACGCTACTTTTGAAATAAAAATCACTCCGATAATTGACCTTCCAGGAGCTACTTTCGGAATTAGATATTATTAGCTTAAACCTTGCATAAGATGAAAACCATGTATTGTGGACAGTTTAAGCTTATTTCGACTCCTTTTGGCTTGCTGGATAACCAATGGAAACATTGTCCCCAGCAGAGCACTGATAGCTTTATTGGCACTTACTAATTACTAGACAACGCATTACATGCAAATCGTATACAAGCTTCAATGGTTGGCAGGTTCATTATAATGAAAAAATCTGGTGGAGAATTACTTTCCCCTCCTCGAGTAATATGCAACACGCTGGATATCAAAAAGTACACTTTACAATGACCGTGCTGTGTGACGTGTTATGCATTCGAACAATTTACGCGGATGCTGGCTGCCGTATTTGGACATCGCATGATTGCGCGCTAGTGTGATCAATCGCTAGCAGTATATCCTTAGTCGGCAATTCCATTTAAAAAAATCAAAATTATTTGATATCAGAAGGACATTCCTCATTTTCAAAATGCAATTCAAAATGCAATTCGATATGTCCGATGTGCTCTCAGGTCCCACAAAAAATATGTGAAAACGCCGCTATCTGAGCCCTTAAACTGTGGACTCTCAGCCATGTTTGTGTGATGCTCAAAGAAGGCAAAATAGTGTACCTCTGAATTATTTTACTATATAAGCCAGTCAAACTATTGTATAATGTCCTATTCCAGTTCAAATCCGTACACCCCCTATGGAAGACATGACCTTAATCATTCCCACACAGGGGGTGTAGATTTCAAATGGATTCACCCATTTAGGTTTCAACCCCATTTGAAATTCACACCCCTGTGTGGAAGATTAAGGTCATGTCTTCCATAGGGGGTGGATAGATTTCAACTGGAATAGCCAAATGTGTTGTGCCAATAGTCTGCACACCAATTCTAGTGAACGAATTATCATTCAGTTTTGGGCTTTTGCCCATAATTCTTTGAGGTACACTATTTTGGTCTCCATCGTGACAATCCAATATGTCAGATTTCCCACAGCATTTTTTTTTTTTGGGGGGAGGTAAAACACTATTACCAACCTCTGCATTTAATTGTTCTATCTCTTCATCTTTTGCTGCGTTAATTTGTGAATGTCCGCCTGATGGTTTAGTAGTCCTGGCTGACGTCGGTGCTTTCCTTGTTGGTGCGGTGGTTCTTGCTGCTGGAAACAGGTAACAATATAAATTTGGATTTTCAGTTTTGAGTACAAAATCAATCTTGTAAGGGAACTCGGTCCAAAAAATGTGTCCATGATTGTGTGTCATATATTTGGCATTATAATAATTACTACTTACTATGGCAGTAGAAGGATTCCTTCTGTGAAGCCATTCAGAGTGATTCTACCTTTGAGTTCAATTTAAACAGCTTTTCTATCAGGACTCAGTTTGGGAAAAAAGAGTCCTGGTTCACCTGAATTTAGCTGGAACCAAGACTGAATTTGGGCTTACCAGCACTCACTTTTTCCCCCATGATTTTAGGGATATTTAAAATATTGAGATTGAGAAATACTATCTAGAAACAGCATCGCCATGATTGTTAATATTTAAGATGGTGGTCATGAAGGCAAATAATATGAAAAGTTGACAAAATATTTGGTAAAAAAATATTCTACCATAGAATTCTGTCTGCAAGCAAATATGCCTCTAAATGAGGTTTTTTTTAATGAAAAAGACGAAAGGCAGAGACACTCAACAAAAACATTATTTGGAATTTGAGCAACAAAATTACTGATATAATGTTTTTGTTTAAGGTGTTTCTGCCTTTCGTAGACAGAATTACAAAAGACTAAATAATTAATATTAATATTTATATTCCTCAAACTTCAAGAATATTTAATACAAATTTTGAAAGTGCCACTTGACAATCACTTTAGGAGAGGGAATAGGCCTGTTCTGTTTGCATGCTGGACCTGTCCCTACCAGCCTAAATCCCAGGACAAACTGATCACACATTCCCTATGAAAATATGTTGGAAATAGGGGGGGAACAGATAATATTATCAAATATCGCCCCCTTTATGCTGCTTTGTGAAAAAACGAGAGCAATTTCAGCGTAAATGTGAATAAATAGCCAAATTTGCAATCCAATACCTTGGTATACGTGAATTGCATTCTGGGCAGGCAAGCAACAACAACAATTCCCATTCGTATGACGAATGCTGACATGCTGTACAATGCCCGGCCCGTATTGAACGGAAAACATTTGTTGTTTTTTTCGTACAAAAAAAAAAAAAAAGGAAACAAAATATATTTCCCCTTGCAATATGTACATTTCAAATGAATATAAAAAAGTTTGGGTTAACTAGAGCGGTTCTCGACTTGCGCGGTTCTCGACGCAAAGCGTCGGCCGCAATGCCTCCACCTTGACGCGTATCATTTTAACTGGTGCAATTTCACTAGGAACTGGCCATCTCTAGATGACAGTGTAGGTTTTTAGAAAAAGTGTAACAAATGAAAGATCCTTGACCCATTTTGTCTCATGCCCATATGACAGTTTTAGGTTATTTGACCTCAGATGACCCCTGGGTGACCCCTGATGACCCTGAAAAGACCGTCCAAAAATTTGACTCTAAATGTTGATTGTACCCACCAAGTTTCATGCCCATATGACAGTTTTAAGTTATTTGACCTCCGATGACCCCTGGGTGACCCCGGATGACCCCCAAAAGACCGTCCAAAAATTTGACTCTAAATGTTGACTGTACCCACCAAGTTTCATGCCCATACGACAGTTTTAAGTTATTTGACCTCAAATGACCCCTGGGTGACCCCGGATGACCCCAAAATGACCCTAAAAAAATTTGGTTCTAAATGTTTACAGTACCCACCAAGGTTCATGCCCATACGACAGTTTTAGGTTATTTGACCTCAGATGACCCCTGGGTGACCCCGGATGACCCCAAAATGACCCTCAAAAAATTTGGTTCTAAATGTTTACAGTACCCACCAAGTTTCATGCCCATACGACGCTTTTTTGCCAATTTGACCTCAGATGACCCCTAGATGACCTTGGGTGACCTTGACCCACTAACCAAACCTACTGGAATTTGAAGACCGCCAATGACCATCCCTCCACCAAATTGCATCACTGTACATCTTATCAGTTCCGAGATATTGCACCCGCAAGCTCGGACGGACGGACGGACGGACAGATGGACGGACGGACAGATGGACGGACGGACGGACAACCAGGAAACATAATACCTCCGGTGGAGGCATAAAAATGGAGAGGAAAAAAAACCCTTTCGATACCAGATTTTGAACCGGGTACCTCTCGGGTAACGCACAATGCGCTAACCGATTGAGCAATTTAGCCCACTACGTCCATCGTGGATTTTTTATAACTAAATACGGCATACCGTCTCCTTAGCAGTTAGTGTGGTTCGCTTTTTTCACAGAATGTGTATGACGCAAAACCAAAGTAGCTGTTGAGGAGACTGATGATTCGCAATTAATTCCCTGCACAGAAATCCAAGTAATTTTTATTATTTACAAAATGGTAGCCTGTAAAAACCGCTGTGTTTCATGATTTCTCCGGAAATACATCGACTTGGAGCGTCAAATTTCAGGAGAGTAATGAGAAAAATAGTATCTATTATGTGATACCAAAACCTCATCAACAATGAAAAAAATCGGGGATGATGCTGTCGATCGGGTTACGGACCTTTAATTATCAAAACTTCCTTCACCCAATGGATTTTGGGGAGCTGCGCAGATAATTGGACGTTACATTATAAGTGTGGATAGGTTTGCGACGGGTCCGGCTGCATGCGGCCTAGTTGATGCGATCTGATGATTCACCAGTTGCAGCAAAAATGACAGCGCTTTGAATCCTCTGGAAAAATTTGCGATATAAATTCAAAATTTATTATTATTATCATCTCACCTGCTGGTTTTGTAGTGACTGGTTTGGCCGTTCTTTTGGGTCCTCCTGTTTTAGCTGCATCGCTGGAGCGTCCTTCTTTTCGCTCTTTCTCTGGCGGCTACGGGATCGTAGTCATCGCCGGAATAATTCGCATCGAAGAACATCTTAAACCATTGTACAAACTCAAAGTTGTCTTGGAATTTACCTTTGACTAGCTTTTCTATAACAACAGGCTAAGAAATAGAAATATATGATATGGAAAACAAAAAATTAACTTGTGATCATCATGATTATTATTTTTTAGATTATCATAATTTATTAATCAAATGTTTTAATATCTTGTAGATTTTACATCCAGGTGCTCGCCACACAAATTAAATCAAATACTTCATGCAGCGAAACAGGATAATGTATAAAATTATCTCTACTATTTTTCTGGACTCCAGAATAGATTAAAAAAGAAAGGCAAGCCAATCCCTTCCCTTGGAAGCTTAAGCTATAATTTGAGTGCAATTTCATACAAGGTACAAGAACGTTATACTGATATGTGTAAACAAACCTTATCAACGCCAACTTTTTTGAATGCATTCTGCAAAATTTTCCAGTTATTTATGAACTCGTGCTCTAATTTTGCTTGGAATTTAACTCTTTTCATTGAGAGACATTCTGGAAACAGCATGTCCATTATCTGGCAGTAAGCCGCACCTGTGGAAGAGACATAAAATAAAACATTGCATCACTACCAAAGATCCAGCAGGCCCATGGCACTGGGACCATGAGTATGTAATTGTCAAGTCTCAATGGCTGCTCAGCAGTTTACCACACGTGACAGACTGACCGTGCAATAAGCTTGTCGGGGGAATAGCCCACAAGGTATCATCTCCTAACAAATTTTGTTGTTGCTCTTTTTATGCTAAAATGTTATTGAGTTCAAATTTAAAAAAATAAGAGCCCTCCAGATCTGATTTTCCAGCAAAGTTACATCTACCTGCATAGAGCCCTTGTCTTGTCTTGTAGGTGTACTGTCCCACGCCCCAAAGTCGGAGCTAACTGGAGCCCTATAGGACTCTTGAAGAGACTAATTACAGCGGTTCCTAATTTTGAACCCTTTCTCGAGTCGCATTTTTTGCATGGTCTCCCGTCCTGCATCTGTCAATTAGCAGCAGCCCTGAATCCCAGTATGCTGTTTGGCTGTATCTCAAGTTACCTTTTGCAGTGTTGAAACCAACTGGTAGAATCTGACTGTCTTGATATGCACAGGCATTTTCGTCTGCGCATAAGTCACATGACACGGTCTTCAATTTTGTGATGAGATCAAACTTAGATCAAGGTCACACTAGAGCCCCCACCGATAAAATGATCAAGCTACAAAATGTATTACAACTTGGTACTTGATGGCTAATCCTAAAATGCTAAACTAGGATACAACATGGGTAGCTTGTGTCCACTCAAAGATGTTGAGCAGTAAATTAACAGTACCATCACTACCAAGTTTTGCCAAATCTTGAACCCATGCCCTTCCTTACCCGAGCACAACTGTTCAACCTTCTGAATGTCCATGCTGGCTTTGTCATTCACCCATAACAGGTATTCGTGTCGACTCATGCTACCACTCATGGCTGCAGCTAGATCTCACTTCTTGATCAAATTCTACCTGCTACTGTATCTGACTTGTGATCAGAGTGCGAGTGTGTAATGCAGCAAAGAGTAGGCCTAATGATTTACAATCCTTCTTTCTGCAGCGTTGCCACCTCAGCAAAAGTTGAAAGGTAGCCTAAATTTGCACAAAGCCTATGATTTTTTTGGGATACTTCTATGCTATTGCTATTCATTGATTACTTGGTGTTGTGAGATTCATAAACAGCCCAATTGGGTGTTTTATGCCATCTTCTGGCAACTCTGACCGGCATAAAGAATTACATTACAATGAAGACATATGGATTTAATGGAAAGTGTGAAATCAACATCAGGATTTAATGCCATATATACCTCAATGTGATGCAAACAGGTACAATGAATCATGCATATTCATTAGGTGGTGCTTTTGTACTTAAATTCATTACTATTACTAGAAAGTTTTTCCTCTTAGAAGACTTTAAATTTGTTAGCAATATTTTCACTACAAAACGTACATCGACTGTTCAGTGCCAGAAGTGGAGAAGTGTAATGGCTGCCCTGTGAACATTTGGCAATTTCCACCAGTATATTGCAATCATCAACAACACATGGTAGTTACACGTGGCAGCTATTGCACTTACCCACTTCTGGTACTGAGAAGTCAACATTTGATATTACAATTTCAAACCTACCTGTACTATTTCAGTGGTGTTGATGAATTCATATTCAATCAAGAATTCAGATACAAAAAATGTAATTAAATAATTATCCCTTTTTTCTTAATTGAACTGGTCAAATATAAACTAAATATTTATCATAGTTTCAAAACTTTTTTTAAAACCTTGGAATTTTTTTAAGTAGGGCATCAATTTAAGGCTCGGATAGCAACATTTGGGGGGGACCTGAGAGCACATCAGACATATCAAATTGCATTTTGAGTACGAGGAGTGTCCTTCTGATATCAATTAATTTTGATTTTTTGTTGTTGAAATTCATGATTTACACATTTTATGGCAAATTATTAAAAATTCATATTTTTGAAATTTAACAGTAAATTGTATAAATCTAATGATAAATACCGGTACTTAAAGTGTACAAATGTTATGTCGCTGGGATTAAAAGCTGTCCATCATAAAAATGTTGACCTTTCGTATTGAAGATATATAGATTTATTTCCCCAAGACACCAAAAAAAACCAAAAAAAAGAAAGAAAAAAAAAGAAAGATCTTTTAGGGGAAAAAATGTATATCTTCAATATGAAAGGCAAATTTTTCAACCGTTGGCTTTTCATCCCAGCTACATACATATCATTAGATTTATAAAGTTGACTTCGAGGACTGTTAAATATCAAAAATTTAAAAAAAAATACTAATTTTCAATAATTTGCCATAAAATTTGTATTACATCGTCCCACAAAAATACTGTGCAAACGTTGCTATCTGATTCATTAAAGCTAACATATCATTCAGCCCTCGAATTAACCCACGGCACCCATGGCATTTTGCCGTGGGTGCCCATCCCCACTGCCGTAATGCCCTCAAAATATGTCCTTTAGGACCTTTACCCAAGGCAGTCACTTGTCGTGCCCTCTAATGAAGTTGCCCGGTGCCCCAGCCCCTGCGCCTTCATTATAAAATCATCTATCAGACTGTTTGTGTGTTTTCTTAACTTTTGAGAAATTGCCTTGGTGCCCTTCTCAAATTTTAAACAGTTGCCATGATGCCCTCTTGAAATATTACAAACTGCCGTGCTGCCTTGCCTTTTCAGTGAAAATCCAAGGCAATTATCAACTTGCCCTAAAAAAGTTGCCGTGCCCCTTGAGATCCTTAATTCGAGGGCTGATATCATTGGGCAGATGTTGATGGCTTTGAAAATGGCATTCAGCTTTTGCATCTCAACTCTTAAAAAATATTAATGCTAATATCCATTTTTTTTGACAAAAACTTTCCTAAAAAAGATTCCTAAACTAGTATAAATGGGAATTTCCCAAGAATTACCCAATATTTGCAATCTATCCTATGACCACCACCATCAAAGAAAAGATGAAAACTGAAAAGTGATATCTGTTTCATCTTAAATTACAATTTGAACATCAGAAGAACTAGAATAAAGACAAACAACACACAATTTTTTTAGATAAAAAACAATTTAAGACAGAACAGTTTATGAAATGTACCTGAACATAATTTTTCTACTTTATCATACTGCTCTCCAGGCCCAAGTTGAAGACAGTTGTTTATCCATTGTATAATATCGTGTCTACTTAGGTTCCCTGTTTGTGTATGTACTGTAAGCATAACATTTACTGCCATTGTGAAGGATGTGAGTTGTCAGATCTGATGAAACAAAAAAACAAACAAATAAAAACAAATTTAAATGAAATGCATATCAAATAATACAGTACCCGGTACACAGATTATAATACTCGCTATTTACAGAGCTGTCATAGCTTGCAACCTGCATGTGGTCTTCTTTAGCCACCAGTTGAAGAGATTATTCATGAAGTTGACCAAGACTTTGTGATGGGAGAATGAGTGAGATAGAGAGGGCAGGGTGTGAACTTGAAGTATTGTGGTTACATGGTGCGGAGTGAACTCTATACGGTAATGAACTCTACCACCCCTCACTCCATGGAGTTGGGCCTTTATTCCATGAAAACTATTACCGGTATTAAAGGGGCATTTCGTGATCCACAGCCTCATCCCCCCACTTTTCTCAAAAAAAGTTGAGATTTTTATATCACTGGAAACCTCTGGCTATATAATGTTTATGTTCAAAATATTTCTTGCAGATTAATTCGTTTTGCAAAGATATCGTGAAATTTGAATTTCGTTCTGGTGCACCAGAACGAAATTACAACGCATTGTCTATGGAGCAGTGTAATACACATAATCATGCATAACTCGCAAACGCAAAATCGGAATCAACTGAAATTTTGGGAATAGGCTTTTTTCGTGGATATGTACTGAAAAATGTCATAAAAAGAGTATGCTAGGATCACGAAACACTCCTTTAAGTGTCGGCCGGAAATAAGGGATCATTAAAACGTCAACAGATTTCAAAATAATAATGTAAGACAGTAAACGTAATGGCGAGCGGTCCGAATTTTGAGCCAGCCCATACAAGTTTATGTGGTAAACTAACTGTACCCTGCATCAACAATTTGATGGTAAATGACCCTCCCATGGGGCATGGTCACGCACCTTTCCCGGGGGTCATATAGTTAGAGGAATTTTTGTTTTTACTATCCTCTACCGTGTGAAAGACGACAGGCAGGTCCAATATTTTGAGTAGTGGATGCCGGCGCACTATGATAAAAAAATATTGGACCTGCCTGTCATCTATCACAGGTTGAGGATAGTAATTTTAAACAAAAATTCCTATCGCTTATTCTCATTCTTAGTCAGAACTTTACATACCGGTATTATTTTAATAACTGGGATGTTTACTACATGTAATTGTTCAGGCAGTACATTCCATTCATGGATTGTTCTTGGAAAGAACGAGTCTTTTATAGCAGTTTTTCTTTGCTCTTGGTCTCAAGTAGGCTTGACTGTTGTTATGACGAGTGGGGCGGACGATCGGTGTGAGAAACTTTTTCGCCGGAATGGCAACCTGGCCTGTGTTGACCTTGTGTAGCATAGTAGTCAACCTTGTTGCCTGCCAACGCATTTGGAGAGTATCCCATTGTAGTGTTTTTTAACATTTCCGTAACGCTACTTGTTCTTCCATAATCTCGACATGTATGCGAATCTTGCTGCTTTACATTGGATTGATTCCACCTTCTGTATTCAGTTCTTTCGTCGTAGGGTCCCATGTACACAACAGCTGTATTCAAGGTGCGGTCGCACCAGAGCTTTATATGCTGTGGCTTTTAGAGAAGTTGTACATGGATGTTAATTTCTACAAACTACTCCAAGCACTCTTTTTGCTTTTGCAACGGTGTGATTTACATGAACATCCCATTTTAGGTCTTTTGTGAGGTGAATACCCAAATAAGTATGAGTCTCTGTTTCTTGAAGAATATTTTGACCAAGTTTGTATTGGTGGTCTGTTTTTTTCCTAGAATGAGATATTTTAAGGTGCAACATTTCTGCACATTAAACTGCATCAGCCAGGTATTTTGCCAGACATCCAGTTTATCCAGGTCTTGCTGGAGGGTTTCAACATCAGAGTTGAACTTGTCGTGGATGGGTCGATACATTACACAATCGCCAGCGAATAAACGGACCTCCAACGAGATGTTATTCGGGAGGTCGTTTATGTAAGCTAAGAACAACAACGGGCCAAGGACGGTGCCTTGGGAACGCCGATCTAACCGGCACCCACTGCAAATGATCGTTATCCACGACAACTCTGTTTCCGCATTGTGAGAAAGTTTGACACCCATGTACGAGTGACGAGTCCTTCCAGTAACGCCATAATTTTAAAGTTTGTGTAATAATCTCATGTGTGGTACCGTACTGTGTCGAAGGCCTTGCTAAAGTCCATGATGACCATGTCAACAGGGATTTGGTCATCAAGGGCTTTAGCAAGGTCGCTGTTACTGTTATTGGTTTTCACTATTATATTGGCATAGACATGAATTTTCTGCGGAGTCGCCAGCGGCCTAGTGAGTAGATTTTCTTGCAATATTTGGCCTATTTACCTTCAAATTTGATCCTTACAAAAAACATGTACTTTGATTCCAGCACAATATCCAGCGTAGTAAAAAATAAATTTTTGGCGTTTCTGATCGTCACGATGAAATAATTTTCAGGACAACATTCCTAGTGCCATTCTCGGTCGCATTTGTTTAGTCGTCGGTAAGATGAGAGAAACTTCCGGTGGACTTAATTTATGGGAATGTTCTATTATGCGTAGGGGAGGAAGATATTGTTGTGTTTCGCAAAGATGGCTTATTTTTTTATGTGCTATGTCAGTATGTGCATATATAAAGAAATGCAGAACTGTATAAATTATTACTGAAAGAAGCTGACAACACTTTGTCTCTGAAATGTCTCTCTGTTTTGTATTTTTCCCCTATGGTTACGATATCGTTGATGCTGGCATATCCTATTTTTGTGACAACAATTTTTCACAACTTACAATACATGTATGTTAACAATTACATGAGTTAGCCCAGTGACTTGCAATCCAGTAGATATAGAAATAGTAATGATTAGATTTGATTTTTAAAAATCATAATAATATTATTGATATTTTGGGTGGTACACTGATTAATAATGATATTGGTGTGTTTTCGATATATGAAGAGCTTAGTTTCAAAATAGTCCAGTCAAAGTGGGTTTTGACTCCCCACTAATTGCAACAGAATTTTTTTCACTCCTATGAATGTCAGAGATGTCTCCTGAACAGCATACAAAAAGTATACTAAAATATACTTGGTGGAAAGGTAGTTTTTGGCGGGAAAAGGTCATACAGGGGTCAAATTTCAAAATTGCTCCAATCATTTTAAAAACTATACCAAATTATTCCTCTAGTCATAAGGATTCAGAAAAAATATAGTTTGCCATACCTGTGATGTACGGTTCTTGAGTTATAGCCGAAAAGGTCAAAGGTCAAATGTTGGGTTCAACAGAGGTCAAAAAACTAAAAATTGTCCGATTTAAACCAAAATGGTCTCAAATTGTTCGGCTTGCAAACATAATTCATTTAGAGAATATTTGCACTGGTTAGGTTGTTTAATTACATGCGTAACATCAAAAACTAGGTCGGGTCAATAGAGTTCAATGGTCAATGACCTCTTTTACCCTGCTACCTAGGTAACGAAGCATCCAAGATATGGCAAACTATTCTTATTTTGGAGTGTTTTTAAAGGACGAACACATTGAGACCATTTTTAAGGTTGAGACCATTTTAAGTTCGCCCACGTGGAGCCCAAAATTTGACCTTTGACCTTTTTGCTTATAACTCGAGAATGGTACATCACAGATATGACAAACTATACTTTTTCTGAATCCTTTAGACTAGAGGAATGCTTTGGTATAGTTTTTAAAAAGATTAAAGCAATTTTGAAATTTGACCCCTGTATGATCTTTTTCTCGCCAAAAAATACCTTTCCACTAAGTATATTTCGGTATATTTTTGGTATGATGTTCACGGGACATCTCTAAAATGTATAAAAGTGAAAAAAATTCTGTTGCAATTAGTGGTGAGTGACACCACTAATTTGTTTAGATTGACTGGACTAAAACCCCTTACATCCACTTGAGCAATTTTGAGAACACATCAAAAAATTATCAAAAAAAATCACTGATATAAGGGGGTTTTCAACAAAAGCAGTTTTTGTTAGGATGCTCATCCTACCCAAGCATCCCGCCAAAAACTGCTTTGTTGCAAACCCCCATATATCAGTGATTTTTTTGATGATTTTTTGATGTGTTCTCAAAATTGCTCAAGTGGATGTAAAAGGGCTAAGCTCTTCATATACATGTGAAAATTAGGTGGCCATCAATTTTAGCGTTTATATTTTCACGCGTGGCCTTGGTTGTTAATCTAATTACCAGTCATTCAAAATCAAATCTGTACTTATTGCTGGCATTTTGGGCTTATTTATTGTTGCATTTGGCCAGGCCCACAAAATCCACGGGACCGCGGGACCGGCGGTCCCAGAAAGAAATTAACAGCTGCAGAAAAATTTTTAAGCCAATAAAAAAAAAAAAATGAAAAAAAAAAAAAAAAAAAAAATCATAAAAATTGTAAGTTTCAAACTCTCAAACTCAACTTCAAGATTTATTATTTATTGTTTTCCACCTTATTATATGCCTCTTTGTCCATTTTCCCTTCCCGTTCCCTATCTCCATGTTCAATTTCAGTCATTATTATCCATAAAAAAATAAACTCAGTGCGTCGTGGCCGTCGTCAGCGACTTCGGTGCTCATTAAAATTCTGCAAGGACAACGTTAGTCTTTTGTACAGTCTTTGTGAGCCTACAACGCCCACGTGCTCCAAGAACCCGGATTGACACAATACAATGCATGCGGAAGAGACCAGTATTAAATGACAGACACCCAACACGCTATTTTTAGACATAATTATCTTGCTTAATTTAATTATTGTTTGCAAGGGTCGCGATAGGCTGCGTTTTTGCGTCCCGGACCCACCAAAACCCGAATCTCACGCATGAATATTGCAAAAGCAGTGAGTTATTGCGTCCCGCCGTACGCAACAAAAATTCCCACATGTTGTTTTCTATATCCATTCCAGGTTTCATAAAACTAGGCTCAAAAGTTTCCTCAACTTGCATTATGCACATCATTTTCTAAGCAACTGAACACCTGAAATACCAAATTATGGCCTAATTTACTTCAATAATTAATATTATGCACAGTAATACTGCTTTGTGAGTGAAAATTTTGACAGCAAAACAGCGAAAATACGGCGAGATCTCTGGCTATGGCTGCCATTGTTTACTGGCAAATACCGACAATAGAGGGCAGTATTAAAAGTATTATTGGGCAGGCAGTGGCGGGCAGGAAATATTAGGTAATTATACTAATTTGATTGAAATAAAAAAAGAAAATTAAAAAAAAAAAGTAAAGAAAAAAAAAAAAAAAAGAAAAAAAAAAAAAGAAAAGAAAGAAAAAAAAAAAAGAAAAGAAGAAAAGAAAAGAAGAAAAAAAAAAAGAAAAAAAAAAAAGAAAGAAAAAAAAGAAAGAAAAGAAAAAGAAAGAAAAAAGAAAAGAAAGTAAAGAAAGAAAAAAAAGAATGAAAGAACAGACAAAAAATACAATAATATTTAATAAACCCCTGCTCCCCCAAAAAAAAAAATAGTATGGTATCACACAAATAGATTGAATTGGCTAGACAATAGTTGGGACCCCCGATATTTCTTTAGGGACCCCCCATTTTTTCATTTTTTTCTGTTAGGACCCCCG
Source organism: Amphiura filiformis (assembly GCF_039555335.1). Classification (NCBI taxonomy): domain Eukaryota; kingdom Metazoa; phylum Echinodermata; class Ophiuroidea; order Amphilepidida; family Amphiuridae; genus Amphiura; species Amphiura filiformis. Next base: position 27,524,893 of record NC_092630.1, on the reverse strand, counting down.
AGCTTTTGGACCTAGCGCTACCCTTGATTGTTTGGTATGAGTTTCGTATGAAAATGGTATTCCCAGCATCAAGAAATATTTCTCATTTTGTTTCTGCCTTAGTATCAACTTTTAAGTCCTTTTTGAAAAAAAAAAAGGGTTTTATTGTCAAGCTATTTTATGAACGAGGCAATGCTGACTCGTGAAGCGAAGCAAACGTAAACACAGCCGGAAGGCATGCTGTCAGTGTCATATTATATTGTCACGGATCGAATGATTGATCACGTACCAACTACCAAGGTGAGTGAATGATTTCATTTATTTATCTATCATTTTCTGGATATTACTGAACTTGATTCCATCAAATAACAACTTTCAAACTGGCCGTATTCAACAATATTCAACGATGGGACCGGGCCTGTATGCATTGGTATGGCTGGCATGGCTGCCGAATTTTGCAGAAACTCATGAAGAAATCAGATGCAAATGATAAATAGTTTTGTTGTAGTATGATTTATTATTTTCAAAAATGGTCCAAAACTAGGCCCAGATCGCACCAGAGAGCATCAAAATACCTTTGGCTTCCAGGGCCCCAGTCAGTGGGACTTCAGGCCACTGGCGCTCGTGATGCGCTTTCACAGCACTTTATATTTGACAGAAAATATTTGCCATTACAATTTAAGGTCCCAGAAAGAGTCAACATTTTTTGGGGCCCTGCATTTGGCAACCCTGGATATTCCTTGTTGTCGTCTCACTCCCTATGCCGAAAAATCTCAACTTTTTTTTAGAGGCTGTGCCTCACGAAATGCCCTTTTAAGCAGTGTTAAGCGTGTAAATCAAATTTACACACAAAATGGGAAAAGCGAGTCTCTAAATATAATGGACATCATAGAAACGGCGTCCGGCCCATGTCCATGAGACTGGCAAGCGAGTAAACTGGCTTTCACACGAGCGGTGTTGCGACTGTCACTGACTGTTGGCGAAAGCCATGACTGCTATAGAAAAATTATCACATTCGTGGACATCATGGAACATACTCTTTGCGTGGCTGTGCGTAGTAAGCAGTTGTACGCAGACAGCCTCGCTAATATGGACGCATAGAGTAGCGTTGTACGCGCGTGTAGTTAGCATGATTAGTCGCGGAGTAACAAGCGTAGTTGAATGTTCCACGATCGTCGATGTTCACGAATTTAATATTTTTTCTATAATTCATTGAATTATAGTCTGCTTACTGGACTATGATATGCTTATTGAAGCTTATTAATTCCCTACTCATGCTACTGTAGTATTTATATAATCTTCTCTGTTTTATCGTATGTATACAGTAAGCTTACATGAGTCTCATCATGATCATCACTACATGAGCTGAGTGCATGCATGTGTCACTGCATGCATTGAGCACCGTACTGAACATGCTGAACGTGAAAAAAGCTGGCATGTCCGGTATATTTTTAGTGTGTTTTTTCAGCAATCTAACAGCCCAAATTTACAAACAGACAGCTAAACTGTAAATATACATCAATACCAATTTAACATGATTGATTATTTCACAATCTTTGGGTTAGTTTTCTTGGAAAACTCACCTTCTTTTTAAAAAATTTCCGTCAAATTTGCCAATCTTGATCGCCCTTGTATCAGAGTTGAAAGTTCAAATTTGTTGCGCATGCTCAAACTGACGAAGACGAGGTATCTTCATACGAATGATTTGATTGGATTAAGTGTGAAATTTTAACCAATCAAGTTTACTTTAAGATAAAGATGTAGTTATTGAAGGTGAACAAACTTTTAGCCGGTGTAAACTCAACATGATTCATTTCTATCAGACACATATTTATACATAAGGCTAATGAAATGAAATGATTAGTTTCCCGTCACATTTTTTCAGTGAAATATGAGGTCATGATTTCATTATTCATTTATATTTTGGAAAATTTCATTATTGTCAAAACTTTAATTTACACAATTGTTGATGAAAGCCCGGGATGAAAGAGCATCTCAAACCTCAATCATCTCAAAATCTTTACAACTAAGAAAAACTTAAAATGATCAGCAGGGGATGTCAGACATTTTGAGAGTTTCAATTTTGATTATTTCCATCTCAATTTTCAGAAAATTGACTTTTTTATGAAAATAATGAAAGTTTTGGTCAAATTGAAAAGGTGATGCGGGTGGGTGACGGGAAACTAATAATTTCATTACATAGGCCTAAGGCCGTATAAAATTAATGGGTTTTTTTCTCTTCTTCTTTTTTTTTTTTTTTTGGTTCTGGTCCCGTCCCTCCTCAATTTCTGGGATTCGTCTTTTTTATAGATTTTTCTATTTTTTAGACTTTGGGGACTGCTCATTATTTACAGGGGGGGGGGGCGGGGAAAATGTAGGGGGCCATGTGATTTTCACTTTAACAAACAGGGGGGGTTATGTGATTTTATTTTTCCTGATAGGGGGGGTCAGGTGAAATTTAATATTAAATTATTAACTATGATTATGATTCACTACAATATTTACCTCTCATATTTGGCCATTTTAGCCACAAAAATATCAATTTTTGCGCGCTTCGCGCATATTTATTTCTGCAGCATATTTGGAGTTTAGCTTCAATATGGCAACAGTTTTGTGCGCTTTGCATGCATTTGTGCCTAAACTTATTCTCTCACCAAAAGGGGCTGGATTCACATAATAGGCCTACTTCAAGAAATTTTTCCAACAACCTCATGTCAAAAAGAAATCTACGCCACTGTTCATCAGCACATTAGCCATATGGCAGGGTGGCAAGTGAGTCCCCTCCCCTGCTCAGTAGACAGATCAATTGTTACAAAACTTATGATTTGCATCTTCCTTTTGGTCTATTTTAGACCCTAAATTAACCCCATTTTTAAGTATCAAAATGTTAAATTGCGCGCGCGAGGCACGCATTTATCTCAAAAAACCATTCTGTGAGTAGATTTGCGTAGAGTTATAATTCCACCCATTCTATAATGTAAATTATCATAAATATGAGTGCTAGGGCAGCTCCTCTGATGCTTGGAAAAAGCATAAAACTTGTATACTGTATCAAAATACTGGGACTAAATTAACCAAAAGTTGTGAAAGCCATATGCATCATCCTTTGGAATGATTTTAGGCCACACATTGTCCTCAATTTGGTTCATTTTAGCTTTTTTTTCTGTGCGCTTCGAGCGCATTTGTCCAGGGAATGTTCTTTTAGTAGCAGATCAGTGGGACGATTTTGATATTTTGCCCCCTGGCTCGGTGACTCCAATACATCTCTCTTTGAATTTTAGCATTGAAATAGCATATTTTCTGGGCACAGCTTTGAAAAAAACTTGGATTACAATTGTGGGGCGAGGGTGTCTTCTATACGAAGAGCCAGAGGTGGCAATCATGTTGCCATGCCCAGGGGCCATCAAAAGGTGAATCCGGCCATGGTATACCAGCAAAATGTATTTCTCGATGGGGGGGGTTACGTATTTTTTGGCAGCAATAGGGGGTTATGTAATTTTAGATGCTGCTGATAGGGGGTTGTGTAACTTTATGAACTCAATTTTGAAATCCCCCCGACCCCCCTCCCCTATAAATAATGAACGGTCCCTTGGGATGATAAACAATCAATCATCGTCCAAGCCTTTTTGTGCAGGCCCGTAACCAGTGGTGGGGGGCTGGGTGGGTTTATGCCTTTTAGTAAAAAAAAAAAAGGTCAATTTATTTTTAAAGTCCACTTTTTCAAAATCCGCCCAGTCCAAAAAGGTCCAAATTTTGAAGAAAAAAAAAGGTCCACTTTTTCAACTCAGCCCCCCCCCCCCAATAAATCCTGGTAGGCCTATGGGCCTGTTTTTTGTGGTACTCTAGAAGGTTTTTTTTGGAGTGTGTATGAAATTCAAATTGAGAACAAATTCTAGGTATGACTTATTGTACTGTAGTCCTACAGGGGGGGGGGGGGTATCCTAAAGCCAAGATTTCTCCTACGGAAAAACGGAAACATTCACGGAATTCGGGGTTTGGTCATGGAAATTTGAAAATGCCACAAAATAGTGAAAAACTGTGTCAAATGTCTAACTTTTGTGTTGATTTGCAATATAAATCAAAGAAAAGTGATTAATTATTTAGTAGTAATCAACCATTAAATACAGTAAACGGTAACACAAAATACACTTTTAAATCATTGTGGAGTTTAGCTTCAATATGGCAACAGTTTTGTGCGCTTTGCATGCATTTGTGTCATAAACTTATTCTTTCAAGAAATTTTTCCAACAACCTCATGTCAAAAAGAAATCTACGCCACTGTTCATCAGCACATTAGCCATATGGCAGGGTGGCAAGTGAGTCCCCTCCCCTGCCCAGTAGACCGATCAATTGTTACAAAACTTATGATTTGCATCTTCCTTTTGGTCTAATCAACCATTAAATAATCCCTTCGATCTAGTATTAATTCTAGCCATATACGATGGCAATGTTGAGGGGATAATACAGTAAACGGTAACACAAAATACACTTTTAAAACATATTTGTTTTCACTTTTCAGTGCTTTATATTGGAAAACGGAAAATTACGGAAATCGTCCAATTTGTAACACGGAATTTAAATTTTGTAACACTGCGGAGAAATCGTGGCTTTAGGTTATCACTTAATCTCACATTTGAAAGGGAAACCGAATTTAAAACCATAATTTGTCTTGCTATCATATAATCATGATAATGCGAGCTCAGCGAGGAAATTTTGCATAGGCCTATTTGAACGTGTTCCTAACGTTTTCCCACCATTTTAGAGCGTAATATAGAAACGGAGCACCCTATAATTCACCCCCCCTAAAGTGAAAGAAACTGCTAATTTTGGCTATTTAACATGCAGTTCTATTAGGACTACACAAAGTGAAATGAAATGAAATGAAATGAAATGAAATGAAATGAAATGAAATGAAATGAAATGAAATGAAATGAAATGAAATGAAATGAAATGAAATGAAATGAAATGAAATGAAATGAAATGAAATGAAATGAAATGAACAAATGTTTAATGAAATTTTATGAAATTGTATGAAATTTTATGAATATTATATGTTCCAATGTGGTTTAATAGATGCACTATCTAATCCGGCACATGCCACATATAGTGACACCCCGTTGAATCCAATGTGACTTCAAGAAGCAACGTTACAAGCATTTGATTAGAAGAAGGTCCAGTTTTAAAAGTGACAAACTGGCCTATTCAACTATCTGGTTTGAGAGTTGTGAATGGTTAATTTATGCGTGCCTTTAATTTAAAACAAAAGGAACAAAAAAAATGAAACAAAAGAACTGACAAATAAAATGAAAGTTCAGAGAAGTAAAAAGTACAGAGAAGTAAAAACTGAAATAAAAACTGTTTGACATCAAGCTCCATTGGAGAAAATGTGTTGTCTCTTTGTTGCACTTTTTTGGAATCTTTTTGCGCCTTGTATATAGGCCAGTTTGTCACTTTAAAAAACTGGACATTCGTCTATTCAACTGCTTGTAACTTTACTTCTGGTTCTTGGGATCACATCGGATTTAATGTGTTGTCAAAATGCGTAAGATTAGATAGTGTATCTATTAAAAAACAAATTTACCCCAATATTGTTCAGTTTTGAAATTGTGATTATTTTTCCAAGTGTAAGGATACTTTTTTGGTGCAGTATATATTACACTGCTCCATATAGGCCACTGTTGTAAAATTTGACGATATTTCTGCTAAAAGAATTAATCTGCAAGAAAATTTTGGTTCATAAACATTATGTAGCCAGAAGTTTCCAGTGGTATAAATATCTCAACTTTTTTTGAGAAAGTGGGGGATGAGGCTGTGGATCACGAAATGCACTTTAGATGTGTTCAAATTAATGTCTTAAACATTTGTTTATTTTTTTTCCATTTTTTTCATTTCATTTCATTTCATTTCATTTCATTTCATTTCATTTCATTTCATTTCATTTCATTTCATTTCATTAAAACAAATAGATGTGTACAAATTAATATCTTAAAAACATTTCTTTATTTTATTCTTTTTATTCGTTTATTTTCATTTCATTTCATTTCATTTCATTTCATTTCATTTCATTTCATTTCATTTCATTTCGTTTCATTTCATTTCATTTCGGGGGGGGGGCTCTCAACTTTCATTTAATTTCATAACCACATAGATTTTTACAAATTAATATCATACATTCCTTTATTTTGTTTTATTTCATTTCATTTCAAACGGTATGTGCTCCCTTTTTTGAAATCGAATATAGCCTACCAGACCACGGTTTTAAAAAAAACCACTTGCATATGGCGGCTACCCAATGACCCCCTTTTTTCTAGAATTGTAACATCAAAATGCCATAAAAAATAATCATGCGGAAACTTTCAAATTCAAATTATTTCAGCAAATTTGTATTGTAAATTTGGGAAATTTGGAACAAAAATAGAATTTTGCTCCATTTTAAATAAAAAAATTTTTTCTACCCGATGAACCCTTTTTGAAATTTTCTACCCAACGATCCCCCTTTTTTTGTTTGTACCCCACCCTAAAACAACGTTTTCTACCGGTATCGGTAGGCCTCTTTACTTCGCAACGCCGCCGGATAGGCACATACCCCCTTCGGGTTCATTTCATCTTGACGTCTTTCATTTCATCTAACAAACATTAAACCCACAGATGTGTACAGATTAATATCTTAAACATTTGTTCATTTCATTTCATTTCATTTCATTTCATTTCATTTCATTTCATTTCATTTCATTTCATTTCATTTCATTTCATTTCATTTCATTTCATTTCATTTCATTTCATTTCATTTCATTTCATTTCATTTCATAAAAGTTTCATAAAATTTCATTTCATAAAATTTCATTTCATTTCATAAAATTTAATTTCATTTCATAAAATTTCATTTCATAAAATTTCATTTCATTTCATTTCATTTTATATCATTTCATAAAATTTCATTATATAAAATTTCATTTCATTTTATTTTAATTTATTTCATTTTATTTTGTTTTGTTTTGTTTTGTTTTATTTTATTGAATTGAATTTTTAATAAATAAATTATTTTCTCCCCTTGCACAATTTTATAATTTTCTGGAAACTATAGATAAAATAAATAATTAAATAAATACAAATAAATAAGCTACTAATTTTAATTAAGCTTTTCCAAGCTGGTATTGGGTTTGTATAATTATTATTTTTCTTGAAGATGAAGTATGGTTTATTTCATCTTTTGACTGTAATTGCAAAACTTTGTAAATTTTCATATTTGATTGAATATGCATTGAGTGAAACGGTCAAAGGTCTCATTCCTAGAAGGTCACATGACACAAACTAACCAATAATAACAGAGGCTTCCAGGGCTTTCGGCAGATGAACATCATCTCTGGTCCCGTTTCCGAGTATAGTACGATGCAGGTGTGTATGGTGCTGTAAGGGACAAACAAAATTGTGAATATTCCTAAGTGTCAGAGTAAAATCTGTCGATATTTCAAGTCAGAAGACGTTCCTACTTCGAAAGATCGGCTCCAAATTAGCTGATGGAGAGGTGAGAAATCGCAGTAAACGACAAATGATGAGTCACTTCCATTGTCAATCTCAACGCAACATGTCAGATGGCCACGTCCATTAAAAAGACAGGTAAGTGTATGTCATCACTAACCAAACTTACTGCTTTATTTTCGATGTAAATGTTATTGTTTTTACATGTGCAAGTTGTCATCTGCTGTTATACAGAGTAAAATTGTGATACTGGATGTCATTTGCTATCAGTCAAGCTTGAAACCTGTCGAATTCGTAAGCTTTACCCTGTTTACATGTTGTTGACACTACTGCATGTACTGCAGTGCCAGAATTGGTCAGGCCTCTTCCGGGTACGGAATCATGGAATGGCAAAATTATGAGAGTGAACATACATACATTTAGGCTGTCTGTTTACTGTCTGTGCACACTTGATTTAGTAGGAAAGACAATACTAAAAGCCCTAGACTTTACCTGCTAACTGCTATTCAAATATTTTTAAGATTTCAGCCTCAGGTGCCACTAAATATAAATACTGCCATCTATTCTTATGTCTTCAAACAACTTCCAACTATTTTTGACTCTTGACATTGAAGATTTTGTAAACAAAGTTATTATATAATTATGTACGGGGGACCGTGCTACCTCAATCATTATGTCATGGACACAATATCACTGGAAAACTTCACAGATTGTGAGGATTTTCAACTCAATTTTCGTGACAGATGTTTTACTGACAGTCCAGGGTTTTTACAGTTAGTCGATGAGCTGATGTGTAAGTAGTATGGACTATGGTCAAGTCAAGTGCTTTGTATCATTTGGCCTGCCCTAGCCTAGCATGCTAGCATGTCGTAGCTGGTTCCGCTCTTGTTGAAGACGGGGTCATGAACTTGTAGGGCAGGTTTCCTTTCAATGATTTGGCTAGAGAGGTAGCTAGGTTGATGCATGTTTGCAGGGAATTCCCCTGAATCAATTTCGAAAAGCTGAAATGGATCTATGCCTGGTCTGAATATATCTCGTCAAAGAAGATTGGGAAATGTTTTAATATTGGTCAACAGGTGATAACTGATAATTTGCTTGGACAGTAAAGTACATTCAAAGTTCATATAATTCGCTCTCTTTATCATGGTACGGTTTCGTTTTGGTTTCTGGGGGAAATGCTTTCAAGTGTTAAACTGGCAAATACGTTCCAGAAAATCAACTCCATGGAAATTGTACGGCCATTTTAATTCAGACATGAAAGAATTATACTAGAAAGATTAAGGAGCTACATGTAGGTATACCAACTTGTTGTGGGGAACAATAGTACAAGACAAAAACAAGTAGAGAGAAACTACATGTAAACTATAAAAAGCAGTAGGCCTACTACTAGTACATAGTACATGCAAATCATTGAACGAGTACAACTGCAAATTCCAGGGATAGACAAAAGTGAAAACAAAACCAAAGTTTAGAACAGATACATATCCTCAGTCAGGGACAAGCAACTAAAATGTATACAGCAACTGACCGTATGTATGATAGCAAACACCAAATCATTTGTATGATTGAACCCCAGATTGAACAGCCATGTACAGTATGTTGGTACTAGCACGGAACATGTTGCATGCACAGCCAAAAAGGCAGCGTCTCTAGAAAGACATGTTTACACTGCGTATCCAGCAAACAATGTTTTAAAATGTTATAAATGTGTTATAAATCACGTCTTGGTTCTACCAAGCAACATTTCAGGTTACCAGTATAAAAGTCTGTCAATGTCATGAAAATGTTTGATATATGGAAAAATACAACATTTATGTTGAATTGCAAAATATTTTTTTGGCAAACATTTTTGCAAAATATTTTGTCAACACTTGTAACATATTTTTTGAGCGTTTGGAGTAAAATCCAAAAGTGTTTTCTGAATGTTATTTTAAACGTTTTATGACATAAACCAGACATTTAAACAATTTCTGTAAAATGTTGTGTGTTTGCTGGATACACACTATACATACATGTACGTGTAATTATATAAATGACAATATATATATTGAATTGATGGTGATAACATTAACAACAAATAATAATAATATTTTGGTTTTAAAATAACTATCCAATCTTTCCTAAAAAAATATGCAGGTACCTCTTGCGAGCAATCATTCCCTATTTTGTTTATTTACAAGTGCTAGTGTACAGGATGTATTATAACCAGCACATAGTCCATACCTACCTTTAAATAGCAACATCAAAATTGGTTTAATACCATATTGTAAAACAAACTTTGTAAATTATGATTTAAAATGTATTATAATCAACAAATATTGTGGTTTTTATTCAACTATGCTTGCACAATTTAAAAGTTGTGTATTTGCCTCCGAGTATAGCTTTAAATACTAATATAGAGAGCTCTGCAAAAGGATTCACCTTTGAAGATTCTTCAAAATAGGATCTATGAGAATAACTTGAAAATTACATGTGTTTTTTCAATTACCCATCCACCATGTTTCAATTTTATGTTGTCAGACTTAGATTACGTGCACATACCATATGAATTACGGTATATATACTTGAAAGTTGAATACGCAATATTAAATTGTACATTGTGTACAAATTCTAACTGTCAGTTGAGGAAATGCAAAGAAAAGTCTATCCTGATGCCCCCGAAATGAAAGGTCATATTGCTGTAAGTGTACTAACCCTGTTTCCTATTCGTCAGGTTGAGGGCACTAAGTTACGCCTGGCATTTTTTGGAGACAGAAATTATAACAAATTCACTTTATAATTATTATTGTCTTGGTACTCTTGTACATTATTGTTGTACCGTAATGAATATTATCATTATTATGGCAATGTAATAAGCACTGAAAAAAACAAAAACCTTTACTAATTCCAAATTTAGAATCCCTGTTTATGTATGACGGTAAAAAAAAATCAGGGCTAAAAATATACATGGGGATGGGATACGGGCAAATTTCACAAAATGTAGCCAAGCTGGGGTGTAAACAGTGTTTGCCATACAAATGAAAGCTGATTTTTGTGAAACCTGCTCAAAGTACAACATGGTCTTTGAAATCAATATTATTTTGAGACCTGGTTCAATATAGAACATTATGGGTCACAGCCTACAGGGCAATCCATTAACTTGTGATACCATGGTCTTTGGAAAGAAGAATTTTTCTAAAAATTACCATGCAATGTACATCATGTATCCACTAAGTGATATGAATATAAACATCTCAAAAAGTAACTAACCCCCCTTAAATAATGAACATTATTCAAAACCGGGTGATTGTATTACAAATCTGTAAAATGCGTTGGAAGCAGAATTTATTACTGCACATTTTGACACATCATTTGTAGCAATTGATTAAATATTTACGTCACAGCGTACATTTAAATCAATATAGCCCAAGATTTGAAAGTTGCAGTAAATTCTATTGATTTTGCATTCAATGTAATGGAAGGAAATCTGTGTAATGTGTTTTTGTAAATTGTAAAAATGTGTATGTAAGTGAAACTTTCAAATCTGGACCTCACTACATTAAACTGACCAGTGTTTTATTGATTTTTGGGCTATCGTATCAAATGAGGTGTCAAAATGCGCAGAAATAAATTCTGCTTCCAACGCATTTTACAGATTTGTAATATACAATAGCCCCATTTTGAATAATGGCCATTATTTAAGGGGGGTTAGTTACTTTTTTTGAGATGTTTATATCTCAGACTGTCTCACTCAGTCTATGTTTTGAAGAACATAAATTTGAATTTAAAGAAGGCAAAACAATTGAGTGTGATGTTTCAGAAGGTGAGTGTACTATAATGTGTAAGAAAGAAGTTATAATCATGGAGATCAAAGAGAAAGTTGATGTACATGTACATGGATAGAGCATTTAAGGGATCTAAAATGAGCATTTATTGCATTTCGACAGTATTTTTTGTGGCACATGAGAGCACCTCAGACCTATCGAATTGTATTCTGAATATGAAGCATGTCTTTCTGATATCAAATAATTTTCATTTTTTGAAAATCACAATATAGTACAAATTTTATGATAAATTATAAAAATTTGATATTTTTCTAATTTTTGATATATAACAGTCCTCGAAGTAAATTATATAAATCTAATGATATATTCTTAAAGTGTATGTAGCAGGGAGAAAAAGCCGACGGTCAATTGAAAATTTTGACCTTTCATATTGAAGCTATGGATTATTTTAAAAAAAAGACCTAATTTTTTTTGGTGTTTTGGGGAAAAAATCCATATCTTCAATCTGAAAGGTCCAAATTTTCAATTGATCGTCGGCTTTTCATCCCACCTACATACACTTTAAGTATAAATCATCAGATTTATAAAGTTTACTTCAAGTACTGTTAAATATCAAAAATATCAATTTTTAATGATTTGCCATAAAATGTGTATTAAATTGCGAATTTCAAAATTCAAAATTATTTGATATCAGAATGACATTCTTCGTATTCAGAATGCAATTCGATATGTCTGATGTGCTCTAATGTCCCAAAATAAATACTGTCCAAACGTTTCATACCCCAGCCCTTAATAAGGGCACATTTATAAAGGTTCACTAAGCAAAAGAAAAAAAAACCCAAAACTTACATTGTGTTGTCAAATGAGTAAATAGAAAAGTTATAATAAGGCCAATGGAACTCGATTATTAGTTTCCGATTGGAAAAAAAAAAAAAAAGGACGAGGTCGCTATTTCATTATTCATTATTCGGTCTCTTTTCATTATCCATTATGTCAACAAAATCAATGATTTTATGAACAGCTTTCTCCAAATTTAGGTACCCCACCAGTACCAAAGTATATATTGTTGATAAAAGACCATCTCAAAACCAGTATTAATGCTTAGATCATCTTTACAGACATTTTGTAACAGATTGAGAAAATATTTGAATTTGTTTTCATAAAAATGAAAAAAAGAGCAATTTTTGTAATCACTAGAAACATGATGAGGTAATCCTTAAATTTCCATTATTTACTACATCCTCTACCCCTACAACTAAGAAAAGGTGCTGATTATGATCAGCAGGGGATGGCAGACATTTTGAGAGTTTCAATTTTGATTATTTCCATTTCAATGTTCAGATAATTGACTTTTTTATGAAAATAATGAAAGTTTTGGTCAAATTGAAAAAGTGATGTGGGCGGTCAATAGGAAACTAACAATCGAGTTCCATTTATAGCCTAATGTCTTAAATTTGTGTAATGGCAGAAATATATATAATCACCTGGTGAAAGAGGGATTGTTCTACTTCACTCATGGAACAATCCATCTTTCACCTTGGATGGCTTTGAGTGTGATATGGGAATATACCACATGAGTCATGAAAATATGGAACAAGTACCAAAATTAAGATGTTGGTATATAATCTAATCTAAATATGAAAAGTAATGCTCTTTTACTGACCGACCCAAAAATTTGAAAATCTAGGGTGTGGCCTTTTTTTCTTCAATTTTTTGGTATACAAATCAATTTTTTTTGCCTGTTTATAATTTGACCGTTTAAACCTCATATTAAAACAAGCCTAAATAACAAATCATGGGTTTCCTATCTAATTTTGTGGAAAACTTTTTTTATAAACTAAAAACAACTGACCCGGATTTGGAACTTTCTAAGGTAATTTTTATTTTTTGCCCAAGTACATGTAAATTTTCAACCATTACACTTATGATAGACAGTTGATTGCAATTCAACCACAGGGAAGGATGGTAAATTGGAATCATTGAATTCAGATCTTTAAATTCATAGTGCTGGACTGCTGGTGGAACAGTTAAAATGGTTATGCTAACAATGGGTACATTTAGGTGGATTAATAAAATATATTATATTTATTTACATGATCATGAAATTAACATCTGTTGATCAATTATATTTATTATACACACACATGACTCTACATATCATTTCGCTTGTTCTTTTTGGGGCACCTATTTTTTCCCCCTCAAACTAGATTCCCCTCGATGCAAATCAAGAATTACAGTTTTATTGTGCCAGGCTGATTCAGAGCCATGTTTCCTCGCAGGCAAACAATCTTCATGCTGCATATCAAGTTTGCGACACAGAATATTAACGTTTATCCGTGCAAGAAAACAAGAAGTGACATGCTCCTGACATCGAGCATACTACCAATTAAATCCATTTGAACGTACCAATTGATGCTACCCTGAATTGGGACTGCTCACTTGTGAATCAGTAAATTTACTATGTAGCGACAGATGGGTTATAAGTATCGTTAGGATTTGCCCAAGACAATTGAAATTGGTTTATTTATTGCTTGATCAGCGTTGAATGTGGTATAGATTTAATGTCAAATTGTGACTTTTTAAAATGTTTTAAGATGTCAAATCAATTGACTAATTTGTAAAATTGTAGCTTCCAGTTGATCGTTTAGGCATGTCAGTCGTTTTTTCGAATCTTTCTGTCTTCTGATTTGAGTTATTATGCTAATTTAATCAGATCATTTTTTACCAATTTTACGTTTCGTTTTGATGCATGCTTGCATGATTTTGAAATTTTTGTTTTTTGTTTTCCCTGTTTCTTTTCCCCTTATTTTATAGGCAGCACATTCAAGAACTGAAAGTTTGTTCACCCTAAAACTCCCATTTCAAGATCAGCGTGTTTTATCGATACATCATCACCACCACATCGTGTACCAACCACTATCTCTGCTACAACTATATACCGCCACTCCATACCACACTGGCCAGTAAAGAAAAGCTTTGAATGATTTCAAAGCAGTCGTCAACAGGCCTGTGCTGGTGAAATCGCCATGGGGGACCGGGTACGAGGGCGCTGGACATTTAGTTCCTGGCGGGGTCGCAAGAAGAAGAAGTCACCCGTCATTGCCAAGAGTAAATGTTTGCAGTCATTTTATTAAATATTGTTCATCTTCATCGTTAATCATCTTCCTCATCCATGGTGTTCCAACCCCATTCCAATAGTTTCTACTAACGCAGTGTTCCAACCCCATTCCAATAGTTTCTACTAACGCGGTGTTCCAACCCCATTCCAATAGTTTCTACTAACGCTTTTAACATTTTTCTTTCAAAATGTTCCCAATTGGATCTGATTTAGCTCATTTTATGCATTGATTACCATACTAACATTCAAGTGCTTCCTCTTTTGATCTCTCTCTAACACAATTTTATTATCATTAATCGACTCATTCGACTGGTATACCTCAATGAGGTAGAACCAAAGAGTACCGACTCCGCCATGTTTGCGTGTCGCTCATGGAGGGCATTGTTGTTTGCATTATGCCAAAAATGCTTGCACTGTGCCAAAAATGCTTGCATTGAGTGCGTAAAACTTTGTAAGGATCAGGCTCTTGACGAAAAATGCGGTGGGTACACTCTTTGCCCTCCATGTGCGTGTGCGACAAACCAAAATTACCATTATAACGTTATGTGCAGGAGCATTTTTGGTCGATACTCTTTGGATACAAACTATAACCTCTATGACATGCATGCTAAACTGTGTGATGTGTTAGCGCCGATATTATAGTTCAACATTTCGTATGCATTTTTCTGTTGTGATAAACGCGGGTAACACTGCAGAGTTTCCTGCTAACACAAAATTGGTGCATTGCAATTGACAAAAATGCCGAGATTTATTTAGTATAAATCCCGAGCAAAGGTGACTATTTGAGCAAAAATGCTCGGGAGAACCAAAAATTGCACTAAAGAATAGCACATACAGTGTTTGTTGCAACAGATGAAAAAATGTCGGACTAAAAACTGGTCCATATATGTGCAAGGTGAAATCATTGAAACCAATTTTACAATGTAGATCTAGATCATACCGTGCATTAGACATGTTATGATATCAAAACTGGTAAGTTATACTACAAATGTAACCATCCTTATCCTGGTAAACATGGTTTTAGTGACTTCTCCTTACTCTTCTGGGTTCTATGATGTGATTTGTGCTAATAGTAAGGGACCAAACCAAAAGTTTAATGACATCATATAAACGAAAGTCTTTTTGTCTTGGGGGGTTAAAAGTCTAATTACATTTATTAAAAACTAATGATAAATAATATTGCTCAATGTTGAGCTTTCGGGTTGGAATTTTCAACATTTCACGCTCTGATGGAGGGAGGGGGCCAGCCTCCTAACTAAAGCACTTTTGTTTATAGCACGTCATCAAACTATTGGTTTGTTCTTTACCTCAGATCAACAAGTGTGGTGAGTATTTACAAAATGGGGATTTCCAAATGAAAACAGCACAAGTTTTATCTTCTAATACATTGTAGGTACACACAGATATGTACTTGAATACCAAAATCCAACCCACACTTTTAATATGTGGTGTCAAATTTTCTGCAAAGCACAGGTCTACATTACATGTATTTGTATATGATGAGATGTACGTGTTTAAATTTACAGATGCACATTAAAAAAGTTAAGTTTTTAGCAGGTTTGCCATCGGGCAAGTTTAGAACTGTGACAACTGTCAAGCTTTCATCAGGAGTAGCTCTGACTTCAGGACAAAATACCTAAGTATGAGACATGTAGGTCACCCATTGCCTACTGATGGCTCTGAAAAGAGTCGTTCACTGAAGACTGCCCCTTGTGAACAGTGTACAAGCAGACCTCACCTATCTGCTAATGTACAATTTTTGGTGGCTCTGAAAAGAGCTGTTCGTTGAAGACCGCCCTTGTCAACAGAGAAAAGTAAAAGCGTATCCCATAATAAAAAAAGTGTTGAATCAATGGACTGCTACTTTCCACACCATTTGTAACTTCTTTATCAATCAAAAATTAAAGCAACCAAAAGCACACACCAAAACAGCACATTTTTGAACTGATGATTTCTATAATTGGAAGGGTTTTTGCTCCATGATCTATGTGGGTATGCCCAAGTTTTGGGTTTTAAGGCTACTTGATTGTGTGAATAGTCATTTGAAAAGATGTTGTAAGGGTATCTACTACATGTATGTGTAATGTGTATCAGTGATGTTGATGAAATTGAGCTATGCAGTGCCAGTGCTTAAGAGTCATCACTTGCTGAAGTAGAACAAACAAAACACCGGACACAATTACGCACGGTCACAAATCCCAATGCAGCATTTCAAATTACATTTTCATCTTCACTTTTCTCCGTGAATGTAAGGCTCAAAAAATGTATGGGGTATTTTTATCAAGTTTTTTGCAGAAAAAAATCACCCCTGTCTAGTCTATTGAATTATTTGAATATGGTATTAGTCATTTGCTATCGCCCCTCATCACAAATTCTTTAACTCCAGTCTGATGGTATTTCATGTTTAAATAGATGTAGATGTGGATGTTCTGAACTTCTAAAATTGTGTGAAATTTGCAAAGAATCCAGGGCAGGCAAGGACAAAATATGATTACCATAGATACAGTGCTGCTGTACATTCTTTTTCATCTTCTTTTATAGTTAAATCCGTGCCGGATATTAATGTTTTTTCCACTTGCGGTACAACGAAATAATCTTTTTATTTTCCAGTTTCACATTAATTGTAATGGTTTCAGGACAACTGGAAAAAGAGCAATTTGCTATTTTCATCATCTGTGGGCAGGCAAGGTTTTCTTTGATTGGTTCAAAATCATTATATTGGATTTGAATATAGATCAGTTCAGCATCAAATGATGGAGCAAAATGAATTCTCTTTGCAACTGCAATTGATTGGCAGATATTGCCCGCAGACTTGTTCAATATTTTGTATAGTTTTCAGGAATATGATAATAATGGCAGGAACTCAAGTATGAATGTCAGTGGAAGTTTGAATGCAGGATATGAAATGAAAAGGAGAGAGACAAAACGAGGACAATTTTCTGGGCAAATTTTGATTTAAATTTGCATGTCATCACAAAGGAAAAAGATGAGAACAAATTCTTTGGCAGAGACACATTGGGTTTGTACAAACCACCATAGGCGGTGCAAGCGGAGGGCCACGCACCCCTAAATTTTTTCCATGGGGACGTACCCCTAAAAATCCAAATAGAAGAAAAAATAATGTAGTAATTGCTCTGTGTGTATCTTCTTTTTTAGCCTAAAAAACACTGTGTTGTGTTTTGGGCTGTAAAAAGGTATTGGGAATGGTTTTGGCAATCTTATGAAGATGAGAATGATTCGCTATGTATGTGCAAACTTATACAAGCAGCATGTTTCATTCAATGTTCAAGGATATTCTGTAATGAGCAGTCTGTTGTTTTTTGCCCTGCAAAGAAAAGATAATTTGCAAGAAGTAGTTTTAGATTTCTAGTCAGCCATTCGAAAGTGGGAATAATATAATCCTCTTTTGCATCTAGTAGTCTTGATTGTAAACTTGTGATAAAAAGGAACACGTAAAAAAAATGAAACTTGGTGAAGGGGATTCTGGTTCAGACAAGCGCCTAGATCGGTTTGTGACTTTGGTTGTGACGTCAGTACCTTTACATTGTTGCGCTGCAAGCATGTGGACAAACCACTCTTGTACAAGTGTGTATAAACTAAGGCTGGGATTTTTTGGTCATTTTGTGCCTGGGTATCCGAACTTATTTGCCAGTGGGTACCCAGGTATACAAGAATCACCAGGATCAAGTCCAAGTGTAGAGTGAAATTTGCAATTGCCCTTGTAAACATGCGTGTACACTCGGCACGATTAACTTTACACCTGCGATTTGATACTGCCACCAGTGAAGTGTAGTTTTATGTCACTACCAAAGTTGAGAAAAACCCAAGTATAGCAGATGGCACTACCTTGAGCTACCCTTGACCTAAGCTGGCCACACCATTTGGGGAATGTGTTTTGGCTTCTGTTTCAGGATGGCTTGCCAGATCCTCCGATCATGTGATAGACTGGTAGCTTCAGCCAGGGATCTCAGGTTTCCAGTTGCACACTTTGCCTTTACACGATCTGACCATTTCTTGGCTGGTCTTCCATGTGATCCGTCTCCATGGATATTTGAGTTCAGGTGTTTGGGTATCTTGATGGTTGCATTCGATTGACATGGCCAAAGTATTTCAGTCTCTTTGTGGTCACTCTGTCAATTATTGTCTCCTTCAGACCTAGACTTTCTTTGATGATGGTGCTCCTGATTTTGTCTAATCTGGTAACACCCATGATTTTCCCTAGGTATGTCATTTTAAAAGTCAGCAGCCTGTTTGTCGTCTATCTTTTTCAGTGTTTCTGAGCCATACATGGCACTACATGATAGGCTAATGGACACATAGGCCATTTGGCTTCCTCGAGTGAGTGACATTAGTCCTTTGTTGGAATTACTTCTGACCACCTTTGACCGCCTAGGGTAAAAACTAGACTATATGTAATTCTGGTGATATTTCTTTATGTCAACCTAAGCGATTTAATACTACGTGCATTGGAGCATGCACTGATGTCAGTCTCTCTCTTGAGGAAACCATATGGACTATATGTAATGGATCACTTGACATGTGATGTCATTGCCCGGCAGTATGCGCGTAAATTATGGCAATTTCCATTGTTCATTGCCCTGCAATGTGCGTACACATCGTAGTTTGCTCAGGGCAGTGCATTTTAAAGAGCCCACCACACTTCATATAGTACAAGAAAGCCATTGTACAATGTAGTGGTTCGTTCAAGCATATCGATAGACCAATCCCTTGCCTTTGTTGATAAACAATGATGTCAAGTGGTCTATAGAAGGAATTACTTAACACATACATACATATACATTGTACATACACACTACACAATGTATTTTATGAACAAACATGAGCTATTATACATACAAATTGACCTATTCATGCTCAAACTCTTGGAGCAGTTATGTAAAATTTTTGTATTACTCTACATATCCCTTGATTCATCCAGGACTGATTGACAACATCGCCCTGACATGCGTTTTGATCCGTACAGATTGCCTGATTGTTTTTTTCAGAGACCTCAAGTTGTGTTTTAGCGTTAAGAAAAAGCAATCAAGAATGTTTGTTACGATCAAAACCAGAAAGCAATCATTTCATCGGCAATGTCTGGCGAGATTCAATTATATTTCCATGAGAAGTCACTCAGAAGCAGATATCAAACATGTAACCGTTAGCATTGTACCCTGGATCTCCAGAGCAAACTTGCGCTACACATGTAATATTTCTCGACATGCGAAAATCCACTCAGTATGTTTTACGACTGATTGTCTGTGATTTATCGGACTTTACTGCAGTATAAGTGCCATTCATGTCATTCGTAGTAATCTTGAGCCATATGATGAATGACATTAATACATTAGATTCTTGTCTGAGTTTGGAAAACATTGAGGAATAATTATAAGCTGCATTAGAGCATCGTGAAATGCTATTTGTGTAGTCTTGTGTTCTACTGTAATCTATTATACAGCATAACTCAAGGATTTTTAATTAGTTTACTCATCAAAAGTGATAAATTAAATATCGAGGGGTCAAAGTGCAAGAAGTTTCCAACAGCAATTTAGCTGTCCTAGTATTAGACATTGACAATTTCTGCATTTCTACATTGTATGCATTATATTGTATGCAGTAAATAAACCCTCGACATGATCAATTAATTACGTATAGTGAGCACTTCAGGAAAGTGGTGGGTGTAAAGGGGTTACAAAATTATCTTTGATTTCAAATCTATACTCGGCTGTCAGTTCTGGTGTATCGTGCAATTTATAACCAAGAAAAGCTTGCTCCATTTGCGATGCATAGTCAAGAGATTCAAAGATACTAGAATTGGTTAATAATGAATCACTTCATTCAAAATTCAGTAAGTGTTGTCAGCAGCAATTTTGAACGATCAAGAAGCACATTGTTAGTCATTTAGATCCAAAGCCCATGTCGGTTTCCTTGAATCGACAGGAAATGTTCTCCCAAAAGTGCCGGAATTGTTTTGATTGGAGTACAGAGTTTTGCCGTAAAAATAACAATCGCAAAGATGACATTAGATATCAAGTGGGTTACCAGTATAATTTTCGTGGAGGAAAAATATGTAATATGTTTGCATGGCCTTGAATTTAAGATGCGAGAAATACGTAAGTGGAGTATTTGTGGACGTGTTAAATTTAAAATAAATAAAATATGCAGGATTTGATTAACTTCTTATACATTAAATCAACTTTCTTAGGCCAAAAAAAAAAAAGGTTTGTCTCAAATCCCACGATTTGACAAAAAAAACAAATCGGAAATTTTTTTATTTAAAAAAAAATTTTTTATAGTTTTTTCCAGAAAAAATCGGTGAAAATCAGACTTTTTCTCAAAATACCATGAAAAAAGTCGGAAAAAAAAAAAAAAAAAAAAAAAAATCGCATTTCGCATTTGTTTTTAAATTTCTTGTGAGCTTTGAGACAAACCTTTTTTTTTTTTTTGCCTTATATACTCCAATATTATGTATTGGTTGATTTATAATTTTAAGGTATGGAGATAGCCATTTTGTTTAAAATTATAATTTTGTATCACTGATTGAAAAAATGGTACAATTACCGAATAGGGTGCAACTTGCTAGACTTGAGTCCAGTCCTCGTTTACGGAGTTTAGGGTTGGGGTAGGGCAGATTTGTAATAAAACTAGTGGAGTTGCACCCTATTCGGCAATCGCTCCGAAAAAACCTCGATCTGTAGCCATATTGCAGATCAGTTTGCAATTCAAAATTAAACTGTTTTGTGGTATCTTATTACAAAACAACATGCTCAGGACATAGTTGGCACAAGTAGTGGAATGAATGAATGTAAGAAGGTCATAAGGGGGTGGGGGATGCTCTCTGTAGGATTTCAAACATTCTCATCTGTCAGTACGCAGGTCATAAAACTAACGGGCTTCTATGCATATAGAATGACCTTTGGATTTGCTGGGTACAAAAACTCATGGTTAGGGTTGTTCGGATTAGGGTCATTGAACTTTGCCATTTTGGCGCTTGTTTGATATTGCTAAGCACTAAACTTTCTTGCATTAAAGTGACTTTTTTTGTCTGAGTTTTAATTTAGACAAGTTACATAATGCACAGTTTTAATTTATGAATCACAAACTATGAGACTAAAAGTTGAAACTATGAAATAGCACTGCAATTTTAGCCAAGCTGTCAATTTATATGATTGTGTGATTTGCCGCATGTCATCAACAGACTAAGCACAATTATCATCAATCCCACAGAGTGGAACTCCCTGATGGCTACGACCCCTGGAAAAACACAAGGATCCACTCAAACATGCTCATCTCCCAGGCGACAGTTCTGTAACCCCAATATCTGTACATTTTACAAGATGACCTTTGATAGTTTTGGATACAAAAATTCATACTCCACAACTTGAAGTCAAATGCTGAGCTATGATTGTTGAGTGGGGGTTAATGAATTGCGCCATTGGTTATGAGATTGTTGTAACTGGATACAATATCAATAATTGTTATCATGACAGATTAATTATTCATAGAGCTAATATAGTGGATGAATTAATGATAGTGGCTATGTTATCTTGACAGGCCTCTCCACCGTATCATATCATTTCATTTTGGCTCTGTGTGGCTTGTGGCAAGTGTAAACATGATTTAATTTTAAGTAGAGAATGTTTTATAATTTGGAAAACTGAATTAGGTGTGTCTTGGGGAAAGCAATAATGTGTTTAAGGCCCCCAAACAAGATTGTTTGCTTGTCCTCCACAACTTTTTCAGAATTGGGTCGGTCAGGGATTTTTTTTTGTTCACAAAGTGAACATTTCCCCCACTTGAACCCATATCTCATATGCACAGTTTATCCCTTACATACATTGTGTCTTGAATAGCTATTGTAGCCCATCAACCCTGTGGTTAAGAGGCTAGGAAATAATTCCTAATGTCTCATACCCAGGTTTGTATCCCTTTATCTAATCCTGCCCCACATGACAAGGACTTTTTAGAACATCTTATCTTGTATTGAGACAATGACAGCCAGGACTATTTTTTTGCCTTTTTTCTAAGCATGTTTATTATTGGATTGAGCCATCACATGATTATAATAGGCTTTACTGATTGGTGGGTAAGGTCAATGCTAATGTTTATTTTGTGATAAGGCTGAGCATTTATTATTACTGCATTTATGAAAAATACACTGCTATTTTGATACAGGCGATTTACTCAATTACTTCCAACTGACAAAATTCAGTTCCTGTTATCTACCCAGTAATGTTTGCTTATCTTAATTGGATCCCTAATAATTATTGGGCCAAGGTTATTATCTGCATGGTATATTAATTGAATTTCAATAGGCCTATGATATTGATTTGAAAGTTTGTATTTCAATGAGTTTCTTGCTGGATGGAGAGTTATATAAGCCAGAGTCAGGATGTAGGTAGGCCTATCATTATGCCTCAAATCACTAATTTATTGTAAGATCAGTGCAGAGTAGGTTAGATATGAAAATGGAAAGTTAGAACAAATTACTGTACCTGATCCGTAACTGTAAAAAAACTTTTCAGGATGTTAAAAATGTTGGGAGAAAAAAAACCCCTTATCTGGAATTTCCAAAATTAGGGTGGGTATTTATTTGTACAGTATAACAAAAAAAGTCCAACTTTTTTCCAGATTTTCCAGATTAGGGTCGGTTGGTGGAGGACAAGCAAACAATTTTTTTTTTTGCCTAATGGGGAAGCTTAAGGGATCCAAAATGAGCGTTTATTGGGTTTCGACAGTATTTTTTGTGGGACATGAGAGCACCTCAGACCTATCGCATTGCATTCTGAATACGAAGCAATAAGCATGTCTTTCTGATATCAAATAATTTTCATTTTTTAAAAATCACAATATTACAAATTTTATGACAAATTATAAAAATTTGATATTTTTCAAATTTTTGATATATAACAGTCCTCAGTAAATTATATAAATCTAATGATATATTCTTAAAGTGTATGTAGCAGGAGGAAAAGCCGACGGTCAATTGAAAATTTTGACCTTTCATATTGAAGATATGGATTTTTTCCCAAAAGACCTAATTTTTTTGGTGTTTTGGGAAAAAAATCCATATCTTCAATCTGAAAGGTCAAAATTTTCAATTGATCATCGGCTTTTCATCCCACCTACATACACTTTAAGTATAAATCATCAGATTTATAAAGTTTACTTCAAGTACTGCTAAATATCAAAAATATCAATTTTTAATGATTTGCCATAAAATGTGTATTAAATTGCGAATTTCAAAAATGAAAATTATTTGATATCAGAATGACATTCTTCGTATTCAGAATGCAATTCGATATGTCTGATGTGCTCTAATGTCCCAAAATAAATACTGTCCAAACGTTTCATACCCCAGCCCAACTGGAGTTGGGATTTAAAAGGGGCATTTCGTGATCCATGGCCTCATCCCCCACTTTTGAAAAGTTGATACCACAGGAAAGCTCTGGCTACATAATGTTTATACATAAAAATGTACAAAATATTTCTTGCAGATTAACTCGTTTAGCAAAAATATGGTGCACCAGAACAAAATTACAACACAGTAACCTATGGAGCAGTGTAATACACATAATCATGCAAAACTGGGGATTGAACGCAAAATCAGAAATAACTCAAATTTTGGAAATGAGCGTTTTTTGTGGATATCTACTGAAAAATGTCAAAAAGAGGATGCAAGGATCACAAAATATCCCTTTAAATAAGTGTGAGTGTTTTTTTTTACATGTATGTGCATGGATCGAAAAAGTGGGGAATTTGGGAAGCTCATTCTCAAATGTTGGTGTTTTGAGGGAAATTCTGGTATTTGGAGGGAAGTTGTGTCTTTTTTGTATATAAAAACATGCAAAATATTTTTGAAAATTTAGCTCGCTTCCAGAAGTTCCCGGGAAATTAACATTTTTTCAAGCCCTGTGTATGTGTATGGTGTACACGCAGCCTGATTCAAACATAGGAAGATACCACTTTAATATCAGTAAATAAGTGCCACACATGCCTGATAGGATATAATATTTTGGAAATTTAACCCCATTAATTATGAACTTTAGAATTCCCATTTTTTCATATGAACCTAAAAATATCTTGAAAACTATGTGATATGATATAGAAATGTTTTGATAAAACGGGTTATTCATTGACCTGAATCAACAGCTTTCTGAACCCTGAAACCACAGCTACACCCCTCACAAAAGCCACTTTGCTACCCTCTTTGTAATAACAATTAAATAAGAGAATCATCTAGGTTGAAGTGCTGTTGGTAATGGTATATAATTTAGCATTAACTTCCTGTTCCTGTACCACTATGGACCACAATGGCCTCATCCCAATGGCATAGTTCAATAACCTCAATTAAACAATCATAGTGAAAAATTTGACCTCAAGTTGCATGGAGTATGAGTTTTTGTACCCAAATTTTCAAAGGTTGTTCAATGAATGTACAGATGTATTGGGGTTAAAGAATTGTGCCCTGATAGATGAGCATTTGTGGATCCTAGTGTTCCCTGTGTTTGATTTAACACCAATCTAGGTTATTACCATATCACCTTCCATGTAAGGCCATCTTAATTTAGTTTGCCTATAAGCACCTGTCCGCATTAGTAAAATCACCCATTTTTTTGCGCATTATTTAAGCTGTTATATTTGGCTGTTTTTTGTTTGTTTTTTTCAAATCCACCACACAAAAATATCACGTCAGACGTCAAAAATAGCGTAAATCTCAAATAATTCTTCATCTTGACACAGTGAAACCTGTGCATTCCGCATTAGGTTTTTAACTTCAGATGGCCTTAAAGCATACTCTGAGTAAGCTTAGTGATAGTACCAGGGTAGGTACTATTGTGCTGCTTTTAATATGGAATAAAGCTGTGTACATGTAATTCCTCAAATGAAGTCTTGACACTAGGCTAATTTCATGAATGCTTAAACATGAAGGATAGACCCCAAAATAGGGTTTATCCTCACACCAAATGTGACATGGTCAAGGGGAACAAGTTGCATGTCGACAATTTTGTATAATTTTCTGGCAGTTAGCAAATGCTACATTCTGATGCAAACCCCATCAAAATCAGACATCTAGTTTCCGAGTTATAAGCAATTTATCAA